>NC_087065.1:31998372-32071061 GCF_963678635.1 Symsagittifera roscoffensis | reverse complement strand
TGTTGTTGACTTAATCACTCGATCAATTACAAGTAGGACTTGTCTTTTGTCATGCTGGTTATGGTTATCTTCATCGGGTCAGAAAATCGGAGAAACAAAATCTACCACGTCAATCTGTTTGTTATTTGGGTTTGGTTTAATTGCTTCCAAAATTTTCAGTAATCTCTGGTTTTCTGTCATCTTTTCGTGAATTTCCATTTAACCTTTTTTGAATTAAATTTGAATTTTTGCAGAAATCTTGCCTGCCAATTTTGCAGGAAACTTTCAGTTATTACACCATGTGTTTTACTTATTGCTATATCTCAATATCACTCCATCAAGATTTGTTCTACCTCACACCCACTAAAGAGAGGAGGACGCTAAACTTTAACCCATTCCAACAAAAAACACCCCCTACCCTTTTTAACCATTAGGGGCGGGGAGGTATACGTACAGATCCGAGTTACAAGGCATTCCCTCCAAACACAATCTTCAAGCCATTCCCAGACAAGAGTGATACTCGATCAGTTCTCCACAAAGCAGAACAATCAATCATAGCAAACCATCTTGAAATCAGATTGATTTCGTTGGCGGTCATAGTCTTTGTCGACTGACAGCTAACAACTTCTTATCGACGATTATCTTCTCCAAGAACGAAACAAGAAATGATGCTTGTCAAATACCAACGATCATCATCCATCCTTCATTACAGATAGAAGATAAAACATTCAAAACTCTGTAAACCCCGGATGGGTGGAACCAGACCTAAACTACATTTTATTATTGGTTATAAATTAGATATTTTATCACTATAAAAAATTTCAGCTTAACCAATCATGATCCATCTAACTAACAACCCACTTATTTGTAAGTGCTTAAATTACTTGTAATTTCAGCACCAGAGAGATTTGAATTTAACTTAGAAATTAGTTACCTCTCCAAAAGACCTTCTAGCGATCGCAAAAAGCCAGTATACTCTAGATCTATTGAGCCTAGCAGAGACTAGTTAAACACCCTGAGACTAGAAGATAAAAGAGTAAGATTAGGATCTGTATTAGACTAAGAAGTTGCACGAATCTATCCGGCCGAAAATAAGATAGCGTGACGAGCAGGCGGTGTGCCCTATCCGAAATTACTCTATGAGTTAAACCTCGAACTTAACTCAATATAGCTCTCTCGACCCTTTTGTTACAACAATATGCCGTCCAGATATTCGTTTGTGTTTTAAATTTAGTACCCGGGTCGAGATCCCGCTCAAAAACCGCTCAAGATATGAGCAGTTTGAGCGGTTTTTCAGCAAGATTTGAGCGGTTTGAGCGGTTTGGGCGGTTTGGACGGCTTTTTCGGAAAAACCGCTCAAACCGCTCAAATCTTGCTTGAAAAACCGCTCAAAAACCGCTCATTTCTTGCGGTGATTTTTGAATGGTTTTTCAAGCAAGTTTTGAGCGGTTTTTAAGCGGATTTTGAGCGGTCTTATAAAGAAAACCGATTAAAACCAACAAAAAGGCCTCGAAAGGTAATATGACCCCGGGTTGACCTCCATGAACCGAAATTGCTTATCTTACATTTCCCCACACCGAAAATGCTTGTCATACAATTGCCTGCACCAAATGTATGGAAAATGCTATTCATACCATTTTCATACAATTTTAAAATACCATTGAAAAAAGATTCAACCTAGTTTCCCCGGCTATTTGAACCGAATACAACAATGATGTTAACAATGAAAACAACTGGTGATGAAAAATAACTACGTTTGTTTTTTTTTGAAAAGAAATGTTTATCCTACAGCTTCCATATAAGGAAAAACGTTTATCCTACAATTTCCATTTCAGAAAAAATGTTTTCCCTACAATTTCCATATGGGAAAAAATGTTAATCCTACAATTTCCATTTATGAGTAAACGCTTATCCTAGAGATTTTTAAACAATTTTCTGAGTCTATGAAACTGTAGGAAATTGTAGGATAACCCTAGTCGATCAAGGGAGGTTATCTTGCAAGATCTTGCAAGATTCTTGCAAAAGAGGGTTATCTTGCAAGATCTTGCAAGATTGAGGTTATCTTGCAAGATCTTGCAAGATAGAGGTTATCTTGCAAGAATCTTGAAAGAGGGATGCTATCTTGCAAGAATCTTGCAAGAATCTTGCAAGATAACCATCCCAAGTTTTCTGTCGAAAAACTTTAAAACAAAGAACAGGAACTAGGTGTAAGATAAAAAAAAAATTGATTCTAGAACGAGAATCCAAAAATTTTTCGAGTTGATCTGAAAAAAAAATTGACAGTTTGAATCGTTAAAAATTGTGCAGAGAGTGCTCCCGATGAATCATATGGTTTTTGTTTTGCAGTGATTCAATTTATTCCAAGCTCAGAAAAAAAATTCCAATATTTTTGATGTTTGTTTTGTTTTTCCAATCGAAAAAAAAAATTGATCAAATTCTTATTAGTTTTTAATGAGCCTAATTTTTTGTCAGTTTAATAGTTTTTTAATTAAAAAAACATAAAGATTTTTTCAAAATAACTACGAGACGAAACGATCTAGTTTGTAAAATCTGAAAAAAAACCAACAAAGAGGGTCCTTTTGTTCTTATATTGTTCGTTCATTCTTTTTGTTCGTTCCGACAAAATTTCAACATTTTTTGACAACTTGTCTCTGGAAATCAGGAACATACAGACAAAAAAATGTGCGCCTAAAAATTTACACTTTGGACGATTGCTTGTATAAAAGTTTCTTCACAAGCTTGACTATTTTAGCTCAAAACCTTCCATCAAAAATACTCTGGTTAACAAGGATATTTAAATTTTGAAGTCTTCATTAACGATGGACAAAATTGTCAACCCTTGCTCCTTGATATTGTGGGCTTCACTTACTATAAAACTATAAAACTGAGACTTAGCAAGCTAAGCTCTGAAAAAAGATTCAACTTGTGTAACGAGTCACCTAGACGTGTGGTTTTCTCAGGCAGAGAATCTCCCTCGCTATATAAGTTGTTTTCTCAGCACTAGTAAAATTTAAACTCTTCTTGTATAAATGCTTTTTATTGAGCCAAAGAAACGTGAAAAAAGCCGAGTATAAATATCTGTAGACCCAAAGCTTTATATCATGTCAATCTTTTCGAGTCTATATTATTTTCGGTTGATTCTGTGCGAATGTTAATTTTCTCTATGTGGTTGACTTGATTTCCAATCGTTTGGCTATTCATTTTGCTTCGAGTGGATCTTGATTTCCTTTTGAACATTAAAATTCTAATTGCTTCACGACTGGGTAAATTGCCGAAAAATATGTTTAGTAATTCAATGAAAATGACAATTTCGGACCTCATTAAGGTCGTTTTTGTTGAAGTTTCGAGGAAATTTGACTCACCCCAACAAAAAAAAACAGATCATTGCAATCAAAAATACGATTACTGACATGATTCTTTTTTTTCACATAAAATGGAAGCAGCGAATTTTCGTTTTCAAAAGGTTACATTTTGAGAAAGGTTACATTTACAAGGACTCAAAAGGTTACAATTTGTTTTTCCCTACTCAAAAAAACTTTTGATAGTTTTTTGTAAATGTATGGCCAAAAATGCTCAAATATATATAAAAAATTTGTTATTTTAAAATATGAAGATAGATTTTAACAGTTTTTAAAAGTCATCTTTTGTGTTCAAGAACAGCTTTTGATTTCAAAAAGTTGCGCGGTTCCAATAATCAGACAAAAACTTTTGTTTTTAAGGATAGTTTTTGCACGAAACCCTTCCTAATCTTTTTACAAATTCGAAATTATTTTTACTCAACTACATAACTTGTATTTTTTGAAGGTCATAAGACTGTTTATGGGTTTTTCGAGTATAATAAAGACGATCAAAGTGGTTTTTCTGTTTAATTTTTTTGAAGTTTTGATGTAAATTAGTCGTGGCTCGTGGAGAGTTTCGACACAAGTTTAAGCGTCCTCATTAACTAATTTTGAAGTTTCACACTTTGGTTAGGTCAAAGCACAGCTTTCGTCTGATTGTTTTAAAATGTTGTTTTAAGCATATGTGCTTAAAGTATTGATGAATAGAACTTTTTAAAAAAAAAATTACTTTTTTTTGATCGACTTATTTGCAAAGTTGGAAATTCTCTAAAATATATTTTGACAAATAATCACTGGCGCATAAGTTCATAAAGCAGCTGATCGATGAGTTACAAGCAAATTTCTGGTCAAAATGTGAGGTCTCCTTTTCTTAAAATGTCTGGAAAAATTGTGTCTTCAATTTATCAAAGAACTTATCAAAATATGGTCAAAAACTGTTTTCATGTGGTTTAATGCAGTTCAAATTTAATAATTACTTGATGATTGTCTTTGTAGTGCATTTTTATGCTTTGAAATGATTGTTTGCATAAATGTTTTCCCCAAGCTTGACTATGTCAGCTCAAAAACCTTCCATCAAAAATATTCTCCTCAACGCGGAGTTTTAAATTCTTGAAGGCTTTATAAACGATGGACATCTTTGTCAACCGTTGTTCTCTGAAGTTGTGGGTTCCACTTGCAAAAAACTGAGACTTGGCAAACTAATATCTGAAAGAGATTGAGCTTGTGTAACGAGCCATCTAGACTTGTGGATTTCTGAGGCAGAGAATCTTCCTCGCCAAATTAATAGTCAGTAACGTTTTTGTCGACCCGATGTTGAAAAGACCACCAAAAGAACTGGCTTGGTATAGACGGTGAAAAGCATGTAGAGCTCTGTTTAGACGTTGGCCAGTCGTCTTAGAACCTAGCTTTATTTTCCGTCGAAATGTATCTTCCGGGCGAATGTTACACTTCCCACTCCGATGTCACAATGAAATTTCGAATTCGACTGCATTTTCGTATTTTTGTTCGAATGTCACAGAATGACACATCAAGAAGTTGCTGTGTTTTTTTGACTGCTCATGTCTCTTCTGATAACCGGTGGTTGAATTTTTTTGTTAATTTCAGATGAATAATGTGACTGCTACGTGAACTATTTTTATGTGATTGATATCTGGGTATGCTAGAAACGATTCTAGATCGGAGGAATCTTACACGGTAGTATAAAATGGGTAATTAAAACTGATGCTTGGATAATGCAGTTCTCAATCCCTAAAGGGGAGAATGTATCGTCCTATAACTCGACGACGGGACACCAAGTGTTTCACATCGACTTGAGTGGATTCCTGCATTCTAAGACAAGATTCAGCAATCTGCATGACCTTCACACCAAGTTGAAAACATACTACCCGGAAATTCTCGATGAAATGGGAATCAGATTTCCTCCGAGACATTTGATGGTGGTTCTATATCCGAACTTCAATTTCTCAACCCTATAGTGGGGTGCTTTCAGGGTACACTCAGAAGTTGCAAATTTGGAGTCCAACAATGACTGCTCAAATCTTTTTGGTTTTCGAGAAATTGCGTTTTTTATGATTTTTTATTTTTTTTTCAAAAAAACTTAAATATAAAAAAAAATATCCGAACTTCAATTTCTCAACCCTATAGTAGGATGCTGGAGGGGTAACTTCAGTGGTTGCAAATCTGGAGTCCAAGAATGACTGCTCAAATCCATTTGGTTTTCGAGATATGGCGTTTTTTATGATTTTTTCATGCTTTTTTTTCAAAAAAATTTAGATATAAAAAATTAGATACAAAAATCTAACCGAGCTTGATTTTCTCAACCCTATAGTGGGGTGCTGTCAGGGAATATTCGGGAGTTGCAAACCTGGCGTCCAATTGTGAATGCTCAAGTTCTTTTGTTTTCAAGAAATTTCGTTTTTTGTGACTTTTTTTTTCAAAATCTTAGATATAAAAAAAGTTAAGCGAACATCAATTTCTCAACCCTATAATGGGTTGCTGTCTGGGTAAAATCAGGGGTGCCAAATCTGGAATCCCAGTATGACTGCTTAAATCTTTTTGGTTTTCGAGAAATGGCGTTTTCATTGATTTTTTCATTTTTTTGTTCAAAAAACTTAGATATAAAAAAAATTAAACGAACTTCAATTTCTCAACAATATAGTGGAGTGCTGTCAGGGTACAATCAGAAAATTGCAAATCTGGAGTCCAAGTATGACTGCTCAAATCTTTTTGGTTTTCGAGATGTGGCGTTTTTTATAATTTTTTAATTTTTTTTTTTCAAATTTAGATATGAAAAAACTTAGATACAAAAAACTAGAAATTCAATTTCTCAACCCTATAGTGGGGTGCGCTCAGGCTATATCCAGGAGTTGCAAATCTGGCGTTCAATTGTGACTGCTCACATTCTTTTCATTTACGAGAAATTGCGTTTTTTATGATTTTTTGATTTGTTTTTTTCAAAAAAAATTAGAAGTAAAAAAAATAACCGAACTTCAATTTCTCAACCCTATAGTAGGATGCTGGAGGGGTAATTTCAGTGGTTGCAAATCTGGAGTCCAAGAATGACTGCTCAAATCCATTTGGTTTTCGAGATATGGCGTTTTTTATGATTTTTTCATGCTTTTTTTTCAAAAAAATTTAGATATAAAAAATTAGATACAAAAATCTAACCGAGCTTGATTTTCTCAACCATGTAGTGGGGTGCTGTCAGGGAATATTCGGGAGTTGCAAACCTGGCGTCCAATTGTGAATGCTCAAGTTCTTTTGTTTTCAAGAAATTTCGTTTTTTGTGACTTTTTTTTTCAAAATCTTAGATATAAAAAAAGTTAAGCGAACATCAATTTCTCAACCCTATAATGGGTTGCTGTCTGGGTAAAATCAGGGGTGCCAAATCTGGAATCCCAGTATGACTGCTTAAATCTTTTTGGTTTTCGAGAAATGGCGTTTTCATTGATTTTTTCATTTTTTTGTTCAAAAAACTTAGATATAAAAAAAATTAAACGAACTTCAATTTCTCAACAATATAGTGGAGTGCTGTCAGGGTACAATCAGAAAATTGCAAATCTGGAGTCCAAGTATGACTGCTCAAATCTTTTTGGTTTTCGAGATGTGGCGTTTTTTATAATTTTTTAATTTTTTTTTTTTTTCAAAGATATGAAAAAACTTAGATACAAAAAACTAGAAATTCAATTTCTCAACCCTATAGTGGGGTGCTGTCAGGCTATATCCAGGAGTTGCAAATCTGGCGTTCAATTGTGACTGCTCACATTCTTTTCATTTACGAGAAATTGCGTTTTTTATGATTTTTTGATTTGTTTTTTCAAAAAAAATTAGAAGTAAAAAAAATAACCGAACTTCAAATTCTCAACCCTATAGTGGGGTGCTTTCAGGGTACCTTTAGGGTTTGCAAATCTGGAGTCCAAGTATGACTGCTCAATGTCTTTTTGGTTTGCGAGAAATGGCGTTTTTGATGATTTTTTCATGTTTTTTTTTCAAAAAACAGATATAAAAAAACTAATCGAACTAGAATTTCTCAATCTCATAGTGGGTTGCTGTCAGGGTACAGTGAGGGGTTGCAAATCTGGAGTCCAAGAATGACTGCTTAATTCCTTTTATTTTTCTAGAATTTCGGTTTGTCTGTTTTCTGAAGACTTGGTTTTGTAGCAGCGGAGGTGCGATTGACGCGCTAGTTTTTTCTTTATAGGGGGATTCGTTTCTAGGTACTCTAGGAGGGCATAGTTAAAGAGATCCAATTTGTGTTTGCCATGGTTTATCATTGGTTTGGAAATAAGCTTAATTGTTTTGTTAGTTTTAACAGATTCAGAAACCTATTTTTAGGTTATTTATTTCGTATTTTGTAAATAGTAGATGTAGATAGTACTGTATTGGACATCAAGTTTAGTTGTGTTTGCTTTGAGCGCTTCATGTAGAAGATTGAATTTTAATTCAGTCTTCGGTTCAATCTGAGTTTCTTTGAAAGCTAATTCAAGCATTTCTAACTCTCTTTATGCAAGTTGAATGGATCATTCGATCAATTTACCGAATTGGTGAATTTCGGTTTCGTATTCTTTCAGATATACTAGTTGTCAAATTAGCAAAAGGCGCTGTTCACACGAACGAGCGACCTTTCCACTCACGTGGAACTGATATTGTCTCAAGTGTTTTTCAACTCCATTTGAAAGCCCTCAGTGCATAAAATATCTGGGGCAAGTGATGTCCTTACATCAACGACAGCAGCATCCAGCTCCCCCCAGTTTATTGAGAGCCCTTGAACGATGAGCAACCGACGAGGAGTCGGTTGTAGAACGGAACCACCTCCGGAGGTGCTCCTAGCAGTAGTCCTGCTACTTTAAGGCGCAATCAGTCAATCCAGAGGTTCAACACCCTGAATCCGAACGCTTATTGGATGAACAGCAAAGGTTTCTGATATCCAGCTAGCAAGTCGGTCAGTCCGTGAAAGCCAGCCTGGAGTTCAGACATTGCCTCTGATGAGAATGGGACTGCATTGTACTGTGGTTTTCTGACCGAAAGGAATTGTCAGGAATGGTATCGTAAGTCAAGGGTTCAGAAAAAAGTCGGCTATCTAGAAAAATTTGCTAGGCAACTGATGTCGGTCTTGTTTATATGTTAGTTAATTTTAATGGGACTCAGTTTCAATTTGAACACTTTCCACGGTTTTTACAGTCAGTTTGTTGAATGTTTTTTTAAATGCGATTGTACAGTTTTACAATATAAATTTTACGCAATTGGCATATTCAACTTTTTTGGACTGGTTCTTTCAAGCTCATTGAAGTTGTCTACCTTTTACTTCTACCGAAGATCATACTCAACAAATTGGATTCTATCTATGTGGCTTTTGGCTTCACCAATTCTCACACGCAACTGTTTAAAAAGATAAATTACTTTTGTTTGCTTTCTATGACTGACTTTTCTTTTTCGTGGATTTGTAACCTTTTGTATTCTCTTGGGCTTCATTGTATTAACCTAATTACTTTTTATGGCAGAAAGTCCCGACTGGTAGTGTTTGTTTTTTATCGTCGATGCTGATGAATGAGGCCGGTTTAGTTATTCATCCAGTCAGGGGCGGATCTAGGATTTTCTCGAGGAGGGGGCGGATTTTCAATTGTGAAAAAACAGGCCAAAAAAGGCGTTTTAGGCACTTTTTGGAAAATTTTGACCGAAAAATTGCGTTTTTTCGGCGCGTGATCCCCCCTCAAAATTAGTATATATTGGCGCCGAAGGCGCCTTTGCAAAAATTTTAGGGTCGGTCGGCCAAAAATGGATTTCTCAAAAAGTATCAAAGGGGGGATTCTTTGGGTCGGCAGGGGGTCGAATCCCTGAAAGGGGAACGTCCGCCCCAACCCCTCCCCCCCTAAATCCGCCCCTGCATCCAGTAGTTTTAGTGCAAATTAGCCGTTCTTTTGGGATATTGAATTTTCCTTAATATCAGATATTTCGAGCTGATCCATGAGCTGGATAAACTGAAAGTTGTCACTTTTTGTTATTTCTTCATAATCCTTGGGCAGTCGCTTTCTTTAAAAAGAAGAACGGACTACCCAAACCCACAGCAGCGTATTCATTTTCAGGTTTTTTCAATTTTACATTTTCTTACCAGAAAAAAAAACAGTTATTGTTCAATATTTGAACCTTTTTTCTGATTTTTTAAAAGCCTTTGAAGCCCTTCTGCTATAGCCATCACTGTGAAGTTATCTCGTGAGATATATTCCCATCCGTCATTGATATGAATTCTGCGATTGCCACTCTTCCATTTTTCTACATCTGTGATCTATTTTTCCAGTTCTATTTGTTCCTCGTTCCCTCTCTCACGCATGAAGTTGAAGTTTGTACATTTAGTCTTTTGCAAAATGTTCTCGTATTGCGGCTTTGCAACATATTTTATACTTTGCGTGTCTTGGTTGTAATTGGTTTGGTCCTAAGTGCCTTCCACATTCATAACAAGGCATATACTGTCCCCTGTGGCTCGTGTTTTGTGGTCCCCCAGGACTGACGTTCCCCCGTGAGATGTTTTGTCGTCCTCTCCGCCCTTGATCCTGCTGATTTTTTTAATAAGCATACTTTCCTCCACCTTGTTCTGGTTTTAAATAACACATAGGTTCTTATTTGATAAGTGTAGTTGTTGTTAAACCAAAATTGTTTTTTTTCTTTGTTTTTTTTTTGCGTTTGATAGCTTTTATGCGACGAAATCCGTATTCAAACGTATCATGTTGGGTTCGTGTTTCTGCCAATAATTCTTCAGCTATCTTTTCGTTGTTCAAAAGTGCGGTAAGCATCTCTCGCTCAATCATCTTCCCTATCGCCACAGTAGGCTCATGATGCTAGATACTCTAGATCTGCATAAAAAGTGAGTTAGGACCGATGTGGTATTACTCATAGAGTAATTTCGGATAGGGTACACCGTCTGCTCGTCACGCTATCTTATTTTCGGCCGGATAGATTCGTGCAACTTCTTAGTCTAATACCGATCCTAATCTTACTCTTATACTTTCTAGTCTCAGGGTGTTTAACTAGTCTCTGCTAGGCTCAATAGATCTAGGGTATACTGGTTTGTTGCGGCTACTGAAGTTCTCTTGGAGAGACAACTAATTTCTAAGTTAAATTCAAATCTCTCTGGTGCTGAAATTACTTGTAAGAACAAATAAGTGGGTTGTTAGTTAGATGGATCATGATTAGTTAATATTAAATACTTTACAGTGGTAAAATATCTAATTTATCCAATCATAAAATATAGTTTGGATCAGGTTCCACCCATCCGGGTTTTACAGAGTTTTTAGAATTATCTTTCTGCAATTCAAAGGATTGATGATGAACGTTGGTATTTGGCGAACATCATATTCTTGTCCGGTTGCTCTTTGTAAGGAAGTTCCAGGACGCTGGAGTTTGGGACATCAATCGTTGTGTCGTCTTGTGACAACGACTGTGTTCCCCAATGAAATCAATCTGATTTCAAAATGGTTTGCTATGACGGTTTTTCTGTATTATGTAGAGAACTGGTTTTGTGTTCAACCTCGTCTGGAATGGCGTGGAGATCGTGTGTGGAAGGGATGCCTCGTAACTCGGATCTGTACGTATACTTGAACATCGAGGTGGTCATTGGTCTAGTTGAATGAAGTCCTTTTCTGCGAAGTCAAGTCGTACTCTAAATCTTTTGAGTTGTGATTGTGGACGGCATATCGGTTGTGGTTAGCCATTCTTGTTCAAGTGTGATGGAATCATTGTCTTTTGATGTTCGCCTTTGTTATTGTGTGTTGATCTATATACTGCAAGGTATGATTTACATTTTATAAAATTTTATTAGTTCGGTTTTTTAATCATGAATTTAGTTAGTTGTTTTCACAAAAGCATTTTGTTTTAGTTCGGTTATTTTGAAGAGTTACTCACCCTTGAGTACCTCTTATTAAAAATAGGAGTGTGGTCAGAAAGCGTGGATGTAGCGCGGTGGGTTAGGCCGGCTATAGAGCATGCTCAGGACGTCCTCTCTGGTGGGTTAGGCCAGGAGTGGGAGTTTTGTGCGGTTTCTTTGAGAGGTCCTGTTATGTGATAACGTTTTATGTTGGGTTTATGTTGGTCTTTCTTACGTTTCTTTGGTTCTGTCGTTTTTTCAAAAATCAAATTGTTTTTGTTATGGGTTTGTCTTGCGACTTTTTTGTGTTTTATTATTTCTTTCTTAGACTTTATAATAGTCTTCAAAAGAATAATTTATTCAGTTTTAAACTGGGTTAATCTGGTTTGGGTACCGTTGGTTTTCTTTTCTTAGTCATGCTGTTATTTTATGATTTGTGGTGTTTAGTAAGCTGCGTTGGTTAATTTGGTTTAGTATATAAATCCTTTCCAACCGGGTTAAAGGAAAGTTTGAAACTTGTTATCGTGTGTTAGAGTTGTTGAGTGTGAAAACTTGAAACTTAAAATCATTATTTAAACAATTCTTCGCGGGCGAGCTGTGCAATTTTGGATAGAATATTTGTGCGAGTGAATGAAAATATCTAAAGATTAGTACTGCATTTTCATTTTATCAATTTACTACATAGAATTTCAATTTTACTGCTTTTTGGGGGGAAATTTTAAGTTATAAATTTTCATCGTAATTTAATTTACTGCTTTATGGGGAAATAATTTATAAATTAATTTACTACATTTGGTATGATTTTTATCATTATATCTTGTGCAAAATATTAATGAAGTTTAGAAGAATTTTAACAAGTTTTTTTTTTATTTTTATTTTCTGTTTTTTGCAGATGATCGTGGTATGAAGACTAGAAATGTAAAAGAAACATGAATAAAGAATGGTTAGTTCAATTTAAATTTATTAGTTAAGAATATTTTTGAATTATACTTACCTGTTAATCGTCTGGGAAAAAACCGTGGGGAAAATGTCGTGTATTATGTCCGATGTTGTTAGTAATTTTGCTAGTATGCGAATGATGTTTTTAGTTTGGAGCAGTGGCCAAAGCAATTGAAGTGCTTTAATGGTTTTTAGTTCTTCGGTGCCTACTGCAAACTCATAAGGAGTGTTTTGAATGAGGTTATATATTTTGTGATTATATTTAGTATTGTGAATAAATTCTAATATTGGGATTTCTATAGGCTGGATAAATTCATGTGGGATAAGGAAGGGTCTGGATTCTTTGGCGTTAAAGGTCTTCGTGATGGGACAAAATATATACATTTGTGTTACTGGGTCATAATTGCGGAGGATGCCGCGGAGGTTAGTATCCTTTGATGCAATAGGTGAAATTAAGAAAAAATGGTGAAGTGTACTTCGAGTTAAGAAACTGAAAACGATGGTGTGGTTGTCTTGATGGAGTATGTAAATCAAAATGATTTTGTATGAAGCGATAGTATGTATATGTATGAGTATGTTTAGTGCGTAACATAATGTCGTGTGAACAGTGCAAATCGCGTTCATGTGGTGCAAGGAAGTGAAAGGTTAGTGAAAATAACTGAAATTTGTCTTTAAAACTTTCGTAAGCTTGAATATCATTTAGTGCTTCAGAGATGATGTGATCATATTTTCTATCAAAAATATTAAGTGTGAATACACTTGACGTTTTGATGAAAAAACTTTCTGTTAGTTGTGGGTTAGCGAAGCGGTCGTCATCTAGAAATTGGTCTTGATTAGTTCGGATGATTTTATGGTCGTAATATTCTTTTGTAAATTCGTTAGCTCGAGGTGCAGTGAATGTTTTTAGTAATTTTTTATATCCTATATAAGTAAACTGTCTTGCTGGTGTTAGTGTTGCGGTGAGTCTATATAACATATCTTTAATCTTTTCTATATCATTATGAGTACGAGATTAAGTGTGAATACATTTGACGTTTTGATGAAAAAACTTTCTGTTAGTTGTGGGTTAGCGAAGCGGTCGTCATCTAGAAATTGGTCTTGATTAGTTCGGATGATATTATGGTCGTAATATTCTATTGTAAATTCGTTAGCTCGAGGTGCAGTGAATGTTTTTAGTAATTTTTTATATCCTATATAAGTAAACTGTCTTGCTGGTGTTAGTGTTGCGGTGAGTCTGTATAACATATCTTTAATCTTTTCTATATCATTATGAGTACTAGATAGTGGCAGGCAAAGGGGGTTAGTAAAATGGTAATATGCTGTCCAGTGAAGTGTGGGAATTAAAACATGTTCATCTACAAAACTACGTGTGTCGTTAGTGTCGTTAGGTGTGTTTAATGTAAATTGTGGGAATGAGTGTAAGGTGATTGCTAGAAAATCTTTTGTGTTGGTGTGTGGTGGATGATTAATATATTCGCAGGCTGTTCCTGGTTTGGTCGGGAATGGGTGATTCGGGAATTTCCTTTTAAAAGTGCGATAAGCTCGGTTAGTGCTATTAGATGTTTCGGTGGATGAGAATGATTGTTATAATGATGCAGTGTAAGCTGAGGAGGGTGTAGGAGTAGGTGGGTTTGAGGATTCTATTGTGGATGAAATTTGATGTATGATGAGGGTGTTAGGGTGTATTAACTGTTGTTGTAGGGTGATAAAATTATCGAGTTCCTGGGAGATTTGGGGTGTATCTGGAGAATTATTAGATGATCGGTCGGAATGAAATGGAGAATAGGTTGGGGTTACTTGCGAAGCATAAGAAGGAGTGGAAACGGATGGGAGGGAATTATTTGGTGGGATTGGTTGAAAAGGGGGTTTTGAAAAAAATGAGGAGTTGGTTTGAAAGTTATTGGATGGAGATGTTTCGGAGTCTGCAAATTCGTCAGGGGTTTCTATATTAGAATTATTAAGTTGTGAGATGGAGTATAAAACTGAAATATCTGAGTTAGTATCCGAATTCATGTTTGATGATATATTAATAGTTGGAAAATCGGGTGTTGGGAAAGCAAAAAGTGGGATTATTGGGATTGGAGTGTGGAGGTTGGTTGGGTGGGAATTTGAGCGGTGTAGGGAACCAAGTTGTCGGCTCATCGTGGGCTAAAAAAAATGATTATTTTGAGACTGAAAAGCGGTGATATGGGTTTGTTCTATAATTTGTTCATATGTATTGTCTTCTTGTGAATGATGTGTCATTATATGTTGTATGGGACTTTGCGATATATTTGGTCTAAAACGTGGGTTATGTGTTATTGTTAGGTTTCGGAATTTACGTGGGACTAAGGATAATGGATGGTTATGTGGTAGGGGTGGCAACTGTGGTGCAGTAGGTGTTACTTCTATGTTATTATGTTCTGTCTTGTCGCTATTTTTGTATTATAATCTTTTATTTGTGCGTCTAGAACAGTTTTGTTTATTGATGAAGAAAAAACTCCAAAAAATCCTGCAAATAGTATGCGTGCTACACTTGCTTGTCTATTTACTTGTGTGTGTATAGCGCATGTGTTATAGATTCCTTTTAGAAGTGAAAAAAGAAATCCTATAAAGTTAAACATTGCGTATAGGATAATTAATTTTTCTAAGATGTAATAGGGCCATCCTAGAAAATCGAGAATTTCATTTTTTAGGGTAACAAAACTAAAAATATTTATAGGTGAAATATCTTGTGGTCCGTATTTTTCACCGTTTAGATATATATATATATAGTCTTTAATGTCTTTAAAATATCCGCTATAATCTTGTGTATAAATATCTGCAAATCCCGCGGTTTCGGCAAGTTTGTGTAAATTTTGGTCAATTGATTGTCTTTGTATAGTGTCCATTTGTGTTAATAATTCTTGGAATTGTTGTGTTCCAATGTGGTGTTGGATATCTGATTTTGAAAAAATTCCAATTGATTGTAAATCAATAATTGGATTACGAGCAATAGCTCTGATGCTTTCGGGTGAAACTTTTTTGAGTGATTGCATCAACGTAGGGTATGGAGTAAGAAGATAATATTTATCTTCATCTATAATTGTAGAATCTGATTTCTTTCCAATTCACATTGTTGATGTAGTGTTTCTAATTCTGAAAGTGACATTTCTTGAAAAACTCTACTAATTGTGTAGTCTAATTTCATATCTAAGTGGATGTCATAGTGGATATTACCAAAATAAGTGTTATTCATTAGTGATAGTTCTTGTAAACGTGTGCTTCTAGTGTCATGTGGCTTTAGTTTTCCACCAGGTTGACTTTTTTGAAAGTTAACTGGTATATATGATGTTCCTTCGTTTAGAGGGTGACCTGTGGCATAAGGGTCAAACTTTATTTTTCCAGTGGTCATGTCGAAACCTTTTTCGTATTCAACTAGTATTTCAGAATATTGTGTTTTGTAAAGTGGGTTCCTGTATTTGCATGCGATTTCTGTTTCTTGATATATTTGGAAACGTGTTAATTTAGTTTCTATATTATGGAATTTTCGGAAATCAGTACTTTGTTTTCGTGATGGATGGACTTGTTCATATGGAATTGATTCTATAAAAAAAATTTCGTGAAATTTTATCATTCGAGCGTGTATTTTTGCTACTTGAAATGTTGTGCATGTATCTTTGGGAAACCAAACAATTGTTGCTTGTGTCCGTGTTGTAGGATCACAATAACCTTGATCGTTTTTACAAGGTAATCTAATTCCTTGATAGATCATGATGTTGTTTGATAAATCTCGTGTTAGTTGGATTTTTTCGAGTTGTCTTTTCCAATCGAAAAACATTATTTCTTGATATCCTTTATTTTTTGTGTCTGCTTTGCAGTTTGATGGATTATTTATACCAATGTGTGGTATCCAGTGCTTATCGTATATGTCATAAGTTAATCTTCCGTGTGCGCCGTTGAATGGGTATTTTTCATCTAGTTTTATATGTCCTTGATATCTTTCAAGTTCTGCTTGATGTACAGAACCGGCAAAGACTTGGAAATATACTAGTTTTCTGTCGGTGTCTTTATTTCTTGTGATATTTAGTCTGAGTAGCTCGTTTTTACAATCATCGGGATTTAGATGTAGAAGTCGTTCGATATTACTTTGATAGGTGGTCAAGTCGGTTTTTATTTCCGTTTGAAACTTGTGAACAAAGTATTTTTTTTTCGGAAAATGTTGCTGTAAATTTATATCCTGCGACTGTTGTTGCTCAGGCTTTTGAATACAGTGTCGCTATTACATTTGTAGTTTCTATAGCTTGTGGTTCTGTTTCGCATTGTGATACTTGATTTATTGCATATTTTTGTAGTGTTTTTTGTTCATTTTCTTCACAATCGTAGTGTGTTACTATTGAGTCCTGGGGTCCTGTGCGGAAATATTGGAAAAAAGATTTGTTGAAATATCATTACTTTTAGAATATACATGTGTGTGATAATCCTGAGTATGGGTTATAAAATGTGATGTAACCAATTGTCTTTTTGGTATATCTGTCGTACTTATATATTACTTCAGTTGTTATAAATGGTGGTGGTAGCGATTGAGCTGTTATATTGGGTGGGTTTAATGGGTAAGGATGTTGAACAATGTTTTTAAATTTAATCGTGATTTCGAATTTTAATTGTAGACTATTTTGTTGGAGTATTTGGATGTTATGGTCACGAATGTCTTCGTGGATGTCTTGTCTATATTGTAGTCTATGGAGTGCCCAATTGTGGAGTCGGTTATTTTCTGGATGTTGTCCAAATAATGGTGGGGGTGCTGTGAACGTGTTCCAATCTAATCTTAAAGAAATATTTGTTGATGATTGTTCTCGATATCTAGCGTCGAGGTTATTTGGAAAATTTAGGGGGAAAGGCGTCGGTGAAATCTGGCTTATTGATGGTGTTGATGGTAGTGATAATGTTTCTGGTAGTAATGATGATGTTGTTGTATCCGTAGAAATATCTATTGGGTCATTTATTAAATTTGGTTTACCTTGTGTGAACGAGTGTGTTGTCCAATATGGTAGTCGTGATGTTTGGTTGGGGGCGTTAAAGGGATTGTCACGTATTTGTTCAGATGTTGGTGTTGAACCTAAGTAATCTGAGGGTAGGCTTGAGGTGCTACGTTGTGAATGAAGTGTAGGGGTTTCCAGTAATATGCTATTTGGGTTTTCTGGAGTACTTGGTGATGGGGATTGGGGTATATCAAAATGAACTCGTGGGGTTTGAAAATTTCTATTTTGTCGTGGATGTATAATTTGTCTATTTATTTCAACTGTTTTTTGGTTTTGACTAATGTCTCTTATTCTACTTAATTCTTGTGGTAATGTTAGGTACAAGTTATATGTTGGTTCACTTAGAGGTGCCTTTCGCTGAACTGGTTCTAATGGTTCAGATAAGCGAGCGTGTCGTTCTTCAAAAGTGTATGGGTTATCTTGGAAAGAAAGTCGTGTGGATGTTTGGGGGTTTTGGGTAGTTGTAGGTATTGTCGGGTTTTCTTGGGATGATGTAGGTGAAGACTGACTGTGTGATTGTTGGTTAGCACTTTTTGAAGGTATTCTGATTGATTTTTCATTGTGAAAAAATTTATGTTTATTGCAGTATTCTTCAAGGAAAAGAATAAAAAGGATTGTTGCTAAGGCGAATGTGATTATCGCCTTTTTTATACATTTGCACATTGTCAATTTTAGGGATGATAGAAATGTTATAAAAATTACAAATAGTAAAAAAATTTCTGTTCTACTAAAAATTGTTCGTATCATTTAAATAAACTTTGGGTTATCGTACCTGTGAATATGGTCAATGATTTGGAAAAGTTGGAGATATATTTCAAATAGGGAGTAGGAAATTTTAAAAAATGTTGCAAAAAATGATTAAAATTATTATAAAAGCTTCAAAGGTATCAAAGAAAAATACGAATAAAAGTTTAAGTATTGTGAAAAAGTTTATGAAAATGTTGAAAATTGTATTGACTGATCGAGAGAAGAGCAATTAAGAAATGGTTTCTTGGTCGAATATTTTTTGTTGTTTGGGGCAATTTTCAAGTGTGGTCGAGTTATTTATTGATTTTTTGACAAGTGGGTTGGGTTTTGTGAAAAGTTGTTGGGGGCTAATTTTATGGTGTTTGGGAGGTGCTTTTTGCTTTATTTTTATTTGTCAGGTGATCTGGGGTATTTTTGAGATTTTTGTACTTTAGGCTAAATTAATATGGTCGTATTTTTACTTTAGGCTAATTTATCATTTTTGGTTGGGGGGTTTTTGAGGTTTAAGTTGGGAAAATATTGTTGATCTTTGCTTTATTAGATAAGGGAGGGTTATATTAATAAAATGGTGGTATTTTTTTAGTTGTCAAGTTTGAGTGGTTTGTTTATTTTTGACCTGGAGGTTGTAAAGTTATAGTTATAGATATGCCTGGAGTTTAATATCTTTCGTCTAATTGGTTGGTGTTATTGTTATAGAAGGTGACGAATTGAATGAATCCTATTGGCTAAATTTGAACTAGAATTTTTGCGTGTTTGTCAGCATGTTATTTTGAAAAATGAAAAATCAAAATGATTGAGAGCTGCGAGGATTTTAAAATTGAAGTTGTTTTTGAAACTCATCTTTCTTTAATATTTTAGATTGTGGGGTGAATGTTTTGTAATTTCTACGTGGTTGATTTCTAAGTCGTGATGACTCTCTATGTTCTGATTTCTCGACTTGTTCTTGTGGTAAAATTTTTTCTATCATTTTCCTATTTTTCTTTTCTTTTTGAGGTATTTTTTGATCTAGCTTTTTTGTTTTGTTTTGGGTTGTAGTTGATTTTGTATTTTGTTTCCATAATGAATGTGGTTTTGTTTATTTATTTCTTTTTCCGTATGTGGGTGATTTTGAATAACTTTTAAACCTGTGAAAGAATATAATTGAGTTAATTCGCGTAGTGCGTATTCTTTTGGGTAGTAAGGCAATAGATTGTTCCGATGTTGAACAATTTCTTTTTGGTCTGAATCGAAGATTTTATATGTTACGTCAGTGGGTTTGGCAATTATTTGGTATGGTCCTTTGCGAAGGGGTTGTAATTTTTTAGAAATTTCTTTTTTGTGTATTAAAATTAGGTATTAAGACAAATGTTCCAATTTTTAAATCTGAGGCTGGTGTAAAGCGTGAATTACTTTGTTCGTTAATGTTTTGCCTTTGTAACAATTTTTTTGTTACTCTTTGGTAAATTTCATTGTGTTTTTTATCTCTATTTAAAATCCATTCAGTGTGTCGGCCGGAGGCTAATTTAAGGATTTGTGGATGATGAAAATGATCTTCATCATGCGTGTGTAAAGGTAGGTTATAACAAACTGAGTCTTTATTTGGTTGGCAATAACCTTGTGCATTTTTATGAGAGTTTGCTCATAAATTTCTAATTTTGATAGGGGAATTGTGTCAAGTGGGTCATGGAGGTCAAAAACTTGATTTATTGTGTATTTTGAATCATTTGTTTGTGGTCCTGATAAATTTATTTTATCAGTTAAAATTTCTTTTTCAATTAATGGAAAAAAGTCTTTTTTTACGAGTGTTGTTTTATTCGTTTTTGTTGGGTGTTATTTTTTATCCATTGTGAGTATGGAATTGGTTTGAGAGTTGATGTTCCTAGCAGATCAACTTCGTAGTGATTATTTTGGCAATCTAAGTAAAGTGGGAAACGTTGTAGGTTATTTATTTGTGATTGATCAATGTAAGTTTTTACTGCATATTTGCATTCTAGTCGGGGTGATGTTTCGTCTTTTGAAGGTAAAATTTTATATTTTTTGGTATTTCAACTGTAGTTTTTCGTGTAAGTAATTCAGGTGGTGTATTTCGATTTAATGTATCTGGTAATGCAAGTATCTTTCCTGCTGTCCAAACTATATGTAAGTTTGGAAATTTCATTAGAATTAATTGAACTCTATAAACTCGGTGATTGGGATTTGACTTTTGTGTAAAGAGAAAAATGATTGGTTTATGATCTGTGAATAGAACTGTTGGATGTTTTGATCCAAGTATCAGAAATTCATATTCTGTAAGTGTATAAATTATAGCTGTACTTTCTCTCATTAGAGTTGAGAGTCGTAGCTCTGCTTGTGTGAATAATCGGAAATTTGCTGATATAAGGTTCATTTTATTTGTACCACTATGTGATTGTAGTAATGCTGCGCCGATGCCAAAATTTGAAGCATCGCACATTGCATAGAATGGTTGATTTGGATCTGGAATTGTGTTTGAAATTTGTTCAGTTAAAAGTTTTTTAATTTCTTCAAATCGTGTTTGATGTTCAGTGGTCCATTCAAAATTATTTTGTTGTCTGAGGATTTATAGAACGGTCTTAAATATAATTGCATTTTATAAACGTACTTGCTTAAGAAATTTAGCATTCCAAGGATTTCTTGGATTTTCTTTTTGTTTGTTTGTGGTTGAAGTTTTTGAATAGCATCAATGCGTGATTTTAATGGAGTGATTGTGTTTCTTTCTATATTATGTCCTAAAAATTTAACTCGTGTCAAAAAGAAGTGTGATTTATTGGGGGCGGCCTTCAGATTTTTGTTCTGAAGTATTTTATGATAGTGTTCTAAAACTGTAAACATTTCTTCTTTTGTCTGTGATTGCATAAAAACATCGTCCAAATAGGTGATTGCCTTTTTACTTGAGTATTGGTGGTCTAAAAATTTTGCTCATAAAAGCTGAAAATGCTGCTGGTCCTATGGAAATTCTATAGAATAGGCGGTTAAATTCATATTGTTGATTTCCAATAACAAATTGTGTTAAGCGTCGTGATTGTTCATCTAGTGGCATTTGATTGTATGCACTATTCATATCTGCGGTTGTAAAGTATTTTCCGTTTATTTTTGTTAAGATAACTTGTATTGGTTCAATAGGCCAATTGCAATTCGATTCGTCAATTAGTGAATTGAGGTATCTAGCGTCTAAAACTATTTTCAATGATTTCCCTTTTGCTAGAATGATAACAGGGTTAATAAATGTGTTGCTTTTTGGTTGTTCTTCTTTATTTACTGGTGAGATAATTTTGTATTGTTCTAAAATATCTAGTAATCTATTTACTTTGTCGTGTAAATGAATTGGTACTTTACTAGCTCTTTGTTTTTCGAAAACTGCACCAGGTTTTAACGGGAGATGTAGCGATGAACTGATTTTCCCAACATCAAAAATTGATGTTGCGTAGACTGTCGAATATTTTAACAGTTGTTTTGCTAGTTTGTCAAATTCGATTTGTGTAATTTGTGAGTGTTCAAAATTAAACATCGTTAAAAATTGTTGTTGTTCTTTTGTTTAATTTGTTATATTGAATGTTGGTTTAAAATATGGTGTTTTTGTGAAATAATCTGTGTTTCTTTTTTCATTGCTTATTATGTTATTTATGGATAATTCTTCGTTAAGAATTGCGGATTGGCAAATATCTAATAATTGGAGTATATTATTTACGCGGTAGGCTACTTCATGTATGGGTGAGATTGTAGCGTTTGTTTCGCAATATCCTACATGTCCTAAGGGTAATGTTACTTGATACGGTGTATTGTTATACACGTGTAACGAAATGATGTCGGAATTCGTGTTTTTCAAATATTTTATAGATGAGATCGTCATTTTGAAAAACTTGTGAATAGGTTTATATTCAAAGTCTGACATAAAAAGTCGTTGTTTATTTTGACTTTTATCATACTGGTGAACTTGTTTTATTGAAAAATTATATATATTTCCTGATAATGGTTTCAGGTGTTTCCGTTGCTGGTTATAAATTGGGTAAAATTTTCAGAAGAATGGTGGTTGTTTATTTAATCTTTGAAAAAATGTTAGAGCTGTTTTTTTTTGTTTTTGTGTACTTACCTTTATTTAGTATTTTGCTATTTAAGATGTTGATTGTTGGTATATATTTAGATATAAATGGTATGCAAATGATATTGTGCTTAATATCAGTAATATGAAACATTTGTTTAAATGGTTTGTTTAGAATTTTATTTTGCTCCTCTTGTGGGGAGAAGGAATAATTGGATTTTTCCATAATTTACTAATGTTGATCCTTGTGCTGTTGCTAGTTTATTGGAGGTTGCAAGAGGCGTTAATTTTGGCTGTAATGTTTTGTTTTCATTCCATGTGGGAATATTAATTATGTTTGATTCTGCTCCTGAATCAATTAAAAAATCAATCTCAAGATCTGGTGGTTGAAATTCTTTGTTTCTTGGACTTTCAAAGAGAAATGGTTTTGTCCAAATTTTTTCTCTGGGTTGTTCTTTTTGTATATTTTGATAAATATGATTTGTGTTTGAACATTTTGTTTTGTCTTTTTCATCGGGTTTAACTACCGTGTTAATTTCGTTTACTTCTTGTGCAGTTTGTGTAGTATCGATGCGTTCAATATAATAATTGTGAAGGAGTTCCAATTGATTTTCATTTATATGTGATTTAAAAGGTTGTTCTTATATGATAGGTTCATAGTCGTTTTCGACTGTTATCATATTTACGGAGATGGTATTTTCTGTATCACTTTCTGTGTCTGATGATCCACAGTTTATTTGATTTAATTGTAGTTCGTTACTTCCTGTTTCATCAATACCTGGGGGGTCTGATGTTGTTTCTTCATTTGACTGTACTTGATTATTATGTCTTTGATGTTTTGGTGTACTACTTTTGTATCGATGATTAGAATTATTATAATGGTTATTATTCCTATGTGGTGACTGGGAATAATTTCTATATTGATTATTATAACTTGAATTTCGATTTTGTGAATTGTTCCGTGATCTGTTTTGATAATTGTCATTTGATCTGTGATAGTTTGATCTATTATACGAGTTATTTCTTGATAAATTGTTCGGGTAATTCTGATTTCGATTGTTCGAATAACTTCTATTTCGATTATGTGAATAGTTTCTACTTCTGTTGTATGATGAGTTTCGTGATTGATTATTGGAATAGTGTTTTTTTCTTGGGTTTGATTGGGAATTTGATCTAGAAACAAATTGTGTTGCATTGGAATTTGATCTCGAATAGTTATTTCGACTATTTGATCGATTATAATTATTTTGTGAAGAATTTTGTGTATTTCTTCTTTCTGGTGATCTTCCTCTATAACTTGAGTTATATGGTGATTGATTCCTTGTGTAGTTAGTGTTGTTCGGAAGTGGTTTTCCTGAACTGTTGTTACTATATATATTTTTGTTTGGTTGATTTTGATCTTTTTTCATATATTGATAGAACGATTTATTTGGTTCTTTATGCTTTCGAGGTTTATTCTGATTAACTTGTTGTTTTTGTCTACTTTCGGAAATACTGTGTCCGTATCGTCGGCAATAATTACACCATTTTTTGAAAGATGGTTTGCCTTTAAAATTTGGATGTTTTTCATAAATATTTAGTATTTCAGTGATTTTTTCAACTAGGTCTGTATCTGATTCATGTATGTTATTTATATGTGTAGTGTTTGTTTCAATTCGATTAACATATTGTAGTTTTAGATTTTCTGTTTCTTCAAGTTTCATTGTGATTTCCGCTTGCTCTAGTTTATCTACTAGTTTTTCGAAAATCTAAATCTGGCTCTCGAATCGAGGAAGGATGAGATGATCTCTTTTTTATTGCTATCTTCCTTAATTGAGGTGTTTTTATTGTTGAAAAAATGACAGGTCATCAATAAAATTTCTGTCATTTTTGTGTTTTTATAGTCATGTGTATTAAGTGAATATGCTTTTTGAACTAATGTTTTGATGCGTACTGCTAATTGTTTGATGGTTTCATTTGGTAATCTGCGAATTTCATTACATAAAACTCTTTGGTGTTGTTTATTTATTTCGGAGTCAAACTTTTTTGAAACTTCTTGTGTAAATCTTTTCCAGTCTGATTTTATTTCTAAAGGTAATACTGAAAACCATTTTTGAGCTGCGCCATCCAAGGTTGTTTGTATCAATGCTGTGCGTCTATGTATCCAATTTTGATGTAGTGGCGTATTAATTGGTTCAGGTCCTATATTTAAAATTAATTTTGCTTTTACTGCATTTAAATAATCTTCTACAGAATATTCAGGATCTGTTCCTGTAAATACAATCAGTGGTTTATTGGATGATATTGATGATCCACCCATAAGGTATGGATTCATTGTCATCTGTAGTGATTTTGTGGCATTTGGCATTTGCGAAAAAATTGAAAGTTGATTTTTTGTTATTTTGTGTTGCTGAAGGTAATATGGAAGCGGTATTTCATTTTGCATTTGAGTTGGTTGATATGAGTGCATAGTCATTGGGTTTTGTGGTTGAATCGGTTGAAAAGATTGTGTATTAGTTGGATTTGGTATATGTATTGGTTGTTGATTTCGTGTATCTGTTGGGTTTGGAGAAAAAATTCTATTATATGTATGAGGTCGTCGCGATCCTTGTGTGCGATATTCTTGGGTATAGGGTGCAAAAATGTCTGGTTGTATATAATCATCATCAGATGATAAATAATCCGTATGATGAGGTGCTTGCTTTTTATTTTTATTTTGTTGAAAGAATGGATAATTTTCACTATGATCCTGTGGAGGATGTGAATTAGTTTGAAAATTTACTGAGTTGGTTGTTGTCATTGGGTTATCCCAAAAGTGAGAACATACATGATTATTATTTTTTCGTGGGGGGTAGTTTGCTTTTAACGAATGTGCATAATTATAATTGTGTTCTGCAAAAGTATTTCTTGTTTACGTTTTTCGTGATTTTGATGGTTTTGTCATTGGTCTATATGTTTGATAATCCATATGTGAATATTTTGGAGCAACCGAAGGTTTAAAGGTTGATTGTAAGGTTACTTGTGCCAGTGAAGTATTTGTATTTCTTGGATGTTGTTAAATTTGGGTGTATTGGTGAAATACTTTGTTGTGTAGTTGATGTTGTTTGGACAATTTCTTCATTTATGAAGTGTGATGGTGTTTGAATATCTTGTTGTGTAAAACTTCTAGTTCCATTAAGGTTTTCACTGTGTATGTCGGTTGAATTTAAACTGTTATTTCGTGTATCAGGTAAAAATGTATTGTAGTTTAATGGTGTTGCATCAATGGTTAGTGGTACTACTTTTATATAGTCTCTGTGGTAAGATATTGTACTTATTGCTTGACTTGAGATAGATTGTAGGATATTTATAAATGTAGGATGAGACGATCCAGGGTCCCAAACGTAGTCTGATTGTTCTGTAATGGCAGTGTCATCGTTTGAATTTTGAGGTCTGAAATTTTTTCTTGCTTGTGAGATTAAGTCTAAATTATGTGTGAAATAATCTATTATAAACCATGCCAAAATTTTCTCTAAGTCATGTTTTGTGTGTTGTGAAACATCGTCTATAGTGAAATTTTCTTTTATTATATGTAGAAAAGATGAAAATAATGTGATTTCATTTCGTACTTTTGTATGTTTGGATGTTTCAGTTGGTGAGATACTTTGAAGTTCTGTTTTTTCTAATATAGAGATATAGGTAAATATTATTGCGAAAACTTCATTAGTGAATATAGAGTTTGCTCTTTGTGAATTATGATATTGTATGCTTTTGATATAATCTAGGAATACTTTTGAAAATTCTAATTCAAGATCATCTGTTTGAATTACATATTTACGATGATTCGTATTTGGTGTGCTGAATTCTATGGTGTAGATTCCATATTGTTGTGTTAAGTTACATATGTCTTTCAAATAATGTTCAATAATTTGTCTTTTGATTTTTACATCTGGGAATTCTGCTTTACATGGACTGATTCCGGGTTCAAACAAATTTACGAGTAAATTCTTGCAAAAATCATGTTGCCCTCTATTATCGGGAGCATCTATGAGGAAGGGGTAAACCTCTTCGTCATCTGGACTATCGTCACTTTGAGTGTGGCTCATTTTTTCGTTTGATGACTGCTAATATATAGCTATCGATGTGTCTAATTGGTTGATTTCAATTATACAGGTGTACTGGTTTGTGTTTGTTTTGCTTTTTTTCTCTTCTTTTTCCTCTTTTTGATGAATTTGAAGTTGTTTCTGAATCGGAAAAATATAATTGATCGTGAATGGGGCAATTTTTATCAATTGATTTTTTTTAGTTTGTAGAGTTGGTCTAAATTGCTGGCTTCTGATTCGGAAAATGCGTTTTTTTTTGAAAATCTTTTTCGTGTGATTTGTCTTTGTTTGTTTATAATTTTTCTTTTTATTGTTTTTCGTTTTGTTCTAATGTATCCAACTGTTTGTGTATGAGGTGTGGTTACAAGATCGTATTTTTTGTTATCTATCTCACAGTTGTGTAAAACGATTGTTTGCTTTTTTCCTAGATTTTTGAATGACATAAGGTTTAGGATGAAGGATGCAAAAAGTTGTTAGGTATTTCTATTTTCCTAGACTGTTAGTCCTTACGATTTTTTGGTTAGCTTAACCTGGGTCTTTTTATTTAGGGTTGGAGAGAAAAGTATATCAATTCCGAAGAATGATTTTACTTTCTCGTGGCTAGTCTAAGCTAAGGTGTTAACCTACTTAATCTTAATTAGGGGTAGTGATTGTGTTCAAGGTTTGGAGAATAGTAAATCGATCCACAAGGTTCAGGTATAATTAGAACGCAAGTAGTTCGTTAGATACTATTTTAAACTTACTAAGTCTAAGATATATCCTGGGTCTGGTAAGAGGAGGGTTCAAGTGAAGGATGAATAACCGAAGTTTTTCACTGTTTATTTTAATTTGAATGGTTAGTTTTATTTAAAAAATTTCTATTAATCTTGGGTCTTTTGGAAGGGTTGGATAGTGAATCGAAGTTTGAGGTCGTTAGACGCTTGCTAAATAGGTGGGGGAGAACAAAATTGTTCTTTTTGATCCAAGGATAGGCCTTGATGATCAGGTTTTAAATTTAGTGAAATAGAAATTTAATTGAGATCCAAGGATAAGCCTTGATGATCTGATTTTAAAATTAAGTGAATTTAAGTTTAAAGTGGTTCAAATTTATTTAAGAAAAAAATTTAGTACTTTAATGATATTAGTGAGCTTATGATTGCTGTTATGTTTAGGTGATGAAGCTAGGACAACAGTTGATTTATGATTACTAACAATTTATTGTCATGCTACTAATTTTTGTTTTCAATTTCAAAAAATTTTTTTCAAATATGTTTTATATAAGACTGCAGAAATTAAGAAAACGATCTGAGATCTTTTTATCAATCGTTATTGCACATTAATAATTTTGTTTAGCGCCTGAAATGATCATAAAGATTGACTTCAAAATTTTATGTTTGCAGATGAAAATCTAAATTCATTGCAAATAAGATTCTAAATATAAAAGTTTGTGTTGGCTATATGGTAAGTTTCTACTTTGTCGTATGTCGTCTCTTGTTCGAAGTCTTCTTCCAATTCCGGGTAGTTCTATTATTGTTCGGAATATCGGCTCTGATCTATTGAGTCGTAGAGACATTTCGATTACATTATTATCGTATAACATTTTGATAATGTTTTGTCTAAATTCTAATCTATTTTTGGTTAGTTCTAAGCTATTAAGGTCTTATTCGAGACTTATGGTCGCACCAGATGAGTTAGGACCGATGTGGTATAACTCATAGAGTAATTTCGGATAGGGTACACCGTCTGCTCGTCACGCTATCTTATTTTCGGCCGGATAGATTCGTGCAACTTCTTAGTCTAATACCGACCCTAATCTTACTCTTATACTTTCTAGTCTCAGGGTGTTTAACTAGTCTCTGCTAGGCTCAATAGATCTAGGGTATACTGAATTGTTGCGGCTGCTGAAGTTCTCTTGGAGAGACAACTAATTTCTAAGTTAAATTCAAATCTCTCTGGTGCTGAAATTACAAGTAATTTCAGCACTTACAAATAAGTGGGTTGTTAGTAAGATGGATCATGATTGGTTAATATTAAATACTTTACAGTGGTAAAATATCTAATTTATCCAATCATGAAATATAGTTTGGCTCGGGCCAAAAGCTTGAACGACACGTTTTCTCCTTGTTTGTAAAAGATTAATTTTTGTCTCCTAAAGGTAATTATGAATGTGGCAATGAAAATATCTTCTAAGTTTGTCAATAGCTATTTTGTTGTAATTCTTAGACCCTATCCCAGTTTTTTTTTGTGATTATGCATATATAGATTGTGATTATAGATTTTTATATAGAGAGAGGTATTATGTAATCATATATATTGTTATACAATTATATGTTTATTTACTTATATTAAAATCAATCGTTGTGATTTTGCCATTCCGGCCGGATGGCATGTGTTTTGATGTCCTCGTTTTTTGTTTCGATTGGGTTCGACCAGTGCCCTAACTGTCTTTTTTTCAATTTTCTCCTCTACAAATTTTATAATGTATTGCAAGTAAAATTATGATGCATGAGTTTCAGGTGGTTTCAATTTTGTGGATATAAATGATTGTATATCAAAAATAAAAGATTAAGGCTCAGATTGTTTTTGAGCTAAAGCGTCTAAAGGAAATAGCCAAAATAGTCTGTGACATTAACAACTATTCGAACAAGATAGAACTTAAATCATTGCTCTGAAATACTATATTCTTTGGCTCATGACTATAATTTAAGAAAACATTTCAAACACTATTTTTTCTTACCATAAGAACCCTTAAATCACAGAAATCTGAATATTTCTAACTCTGAAGCCCTAGACTTTTAATCAGTATTCTGCACTAATTATTGCTGCTGCATGCCACTTTCGGATGGATGTCCTACTGATCATAATATTTTTCTCAGTTTCGAATTACGAAGAAAAAATTATATTTTTATCTGACGATTAACGTTATTGTTTCCTTCCTTTTAACGTAGAAAAGTAGATTTTCTCTAGTGTATCTCATTTTAGGTTGTTTTAGCAGTAGATATAAAATTATTTTTAAATCCAAGACTTTTAATAAAAGAAGATATTGATTCTAGAAAAAAAAACAGGAAACCGTTTGGTTTTTAGATGGATTCTTGGTGGTGTTGCAATTCTACTCAGTACCTGATGAGGGCACTAACTTCTAAAACTACTTGTGTCCTGCTGCCTATCAGGAGTGGAATCAATCGGATCAAAGAAAGAAAAATCTAATTATCTTCATGCGATCATATTTTATCAAGGGGTGCGGAGAACTTTGGTTCTTGATGATTTTAAACTCTAAAATTTACAACCCATTCAAAAAAACAAGGGTACCCCAGTGTTTTAGGTGTGCAAATCTTTTGTAAGATCTGCATTCACAGTTCACTAGAGTAGCATTTGAGATAACACCTGTTTGTGAATGAGAAAATACGACTCTCTAAAGAATCAGCTGGCTTTTTTCGCCATCATTTTTTTTCGAAAATGACTTCATTTGCTAAATGTTCAGAGCAAAAAAATTGTTAAGCAAAAAGGTAAAAAAACTCAATAAATGTAGAATACTTTAGTATCACCCGCACCGAAATTTCTCGGATAAAGTTAAATTATATTGAGAAAATGTTGCCATTATAATCGATTACGTGTAACCAATTTATGCAACCTTTTCTATTATAACAGAAAGAAAATAGATCATTTTCATGACGATTATATTGTCATTATAATCGATTGTTTTCGTAAAAACACAATCCTTTAAAATCCATTTTTATGGATTATAATTCTTTTAAAATCCATTATATTGGATTTTAATCCGTTTAAAATCCATTATAATTGAATATAACCGATTATAGTCTATACATTTTTTGGCAAAATCATTTGCAAAACATGCAACATTTCTGCGTTACTCACGGCCTACTCACAAATCTAAATCTACTCGAATTAAACCCCCCCCCCCCCCCCCACTTCACCCCCATCCATTCACCGCATTTGCCCAAACCCTATCCCCCTTTTTAACAGGGGGATGGGGTGAAACTAAGATGAGGGGGGGGGGGGTAAACTGTGGGAGGGGGGGGGGGGGTGGGGGGTGTTAAATTGTGAGGGGGGAGGGGGGGGGGGTAAACTGGGGTGAAGATCTAAATCTTAAACCCACTCCTCGAAATCTACCAATAAAAAACCCCCAATAAAGAGGGGGGTGGAATGGCGGTTGTGGTAAACTGTCAGGGAGGTGCGGGGTAAACAGGGGGGCGTTAAAACAGGGAGGAACACGGGGGGTAAACAGTGGGGGGGGGGGGGGGGGGTGGTTGTGAATAGGGAGGAACACGGGGGGTAAACAGCGAGGGGAGGGGCTGCAAGCAGGGAGGAAAAGGGGGGGGAGTAAACAGGGAGGGGGTAAACGGGGTATATATGACAAAAACTAAAAAACAATTGAAAGGAGAAATGTAACAATTTACGAAACCTACTGCGTAGCAACTGCACTAAATAGGAAGTGCGATACTTTTGGAAAAAAAATTGTACATTTAATGACTAACGTCTCGAAAAAAGTCAATACAATTGATTATAATCGAACAGAAGGGATTTTTTGGCATAAAAATATACGAAATATAGTTAATTTTTAATGGATAATAATCGATTATAATGGATTATATGTATATTAAAAAAATTGGATTAAAGTCCATTTTAGATGGGTGTTAATGGATTATTTTTGTAATTTTATAGATACTGACTATAAAAAGACAAAATAATCGATTATGCTTCATGGAACTCCAGCGCGGGATCGCCATAAAATTGCAATAAAATCTAGGACCCAAATAATCGATCATATTGTCAAAAAAATGGGTTATATTATCTGAAAAGCATGCTTTTTGAAAACTCGAAGCAAAAATGGAAATCAAACCAAACGACACAAATCATGAAAATCATCAAAATGAATAAGATTTTGGATAGCAAAATGTGCAAAAAAAATTTAGAAAACATCATTGTAAATCAGGTTTTTGGCAAAAGCATTTGTAGAAAAATGAAGAAATGGGTCAACATAAATCACATTTCAAGCTCAAAAAAGCAAAAAAAACATTGAAAGTCATCATTGTAAATCAAACTTCGTGCAAAACATAAGTAAAGATTCAGAAAAATTGTTAATTTAAGCCATATTTTGAGTCAAAAATATGCAATGAAATCATAAAAAATCATCATTGTAAATCAGATCTTGGACATAAACCTAAAAGAACAAATGAACAAAAGAACAAATGTGTCAATACAAACCACATTTTGAGATCAAAAATATGCAACAAAAATAAATAAAAATGAGCGTATTGAAAACTTTCAAAAAATTTTTCAAACTGGGTTACTTTTATCAAAAGATGCAATTCGCTCAAAAATTTGCACCTGAAAGGTTTTTGTCCAGCAGCTCAATAACTAAAACATTCATAGGACATCACTGTAATTTCCATGAGCTCTTGGACCCACATAAATCATTGGTTACCCGGGAACAAAGTTGCATTTCAATTAGTTTCAATAAATGAAAAAGCTTCTGCCAAGGAGTTCCAGATAATTCTTTCGCACAGAAAAATTTATGAATTCAGTATGATAAATTTCTTACCTGGCATGCAATTTGTATCAATATCAAAAATCATGAAAATCACAATCTGCAATTTTTTATTTTTATCTTCATATGGTTTAGCTGGTTTTTGGAACCAGTTGGAAAGTATTTATTTGTTTTTTAGCTCCCGATAAAATATTTTTTTTGCTGACCAATGACGATTCATGACTAAAATTTAATCTAGCTTTGTAAACCCAAAACCCTAGTGTTTCAGAGAATTAACAAAAAAGATTTAAATCTGTTGCTCTCTTCTTTCTTCTAACTTCCCGATAAAACCAGTTTTTTTCTATATCTAAAAAAGTTGCAAAAACCTAACCGGCCAAAAATTGAGAGCGTGACAAACAGAAATTGTCAATAAGATAGGCATTTTACCTGGTAGGTAAAATTTAACATTATCAAAGCTCTTGCAATTAATTTTTAGCTGGTTTTTGGATCCAGTTTGAAACTAGTTTTCTTATAATTTATTTCCTGTAGAACTTTTAATACTAACCAATCACGATCCATGAAAAATTCTATTCTGTTTTTTAAGCCCAAAATCGAAGTGGTTAAGAGAACTAATAGCAAAGATTGAAATCAGTTGCTCTCTTCTTTCAACTAACTTCGCGATAAAACAGTGAATCACTAGTTCTATTGAAACTATGAAATACCAGAGTAAGTATAAGATGGGTATTTGACCAAAATGTTGCAAAAAAATTATCCAACCGAAGTAAGATAGCGCAAAAAACAGACGGCTTACACTATCCGAAACTATTTGGACGTTGCAAAAAATGCAAAAGTAAGCAGAAACGACAATAATTGACAGAAAAAACAATCTGTCCAGTAAAATATATTACAATCAAAAAAAATAATGAGCCGTAAATATATTATTAAATAGCCTACAAAGTCGACTCATATCTTTTCGACAAAAGCAACTGTATCATAACCATCAATATTAAAAATACATCCCTCAAAATGCAACTACTTTTTACTGAAACGCACGTTTATGCATATCACTTGTCTTTCCCCACCATATTTTGATGAAAAATCCAGTTTACAAAATTTTTGATTTTTTAATCAAATTATGATGGGGAAGACCTGAGACATGCATGAACGTGCGTTTCAGGGCCTGAAACGCACGTTTATAATTGTCTCAGGTCTTCCCCCACCATTTTTTTGATAAAACTTATAAAGTGATTGGTTTTTTAATCAAAATATGGTGGGGGAAGACCTTAGGCATAAATAAAAGTGCGTTTCAAGCCCTGAAACGCACGTTTATGCATGTCTCAGATCTTCCACCACCATACTTTGATTTAAAAAACCAATTTATAAATTATTTGGCTTTTTTCATCAAAAAATAGTGGTGAAAGACCTGAGACATGCATAAACGCGCGTTTCAGGTCCGAAACTACTCTACGAGAAGGCCACCCGGACCTGAACTCGTCTGGTACGACCAACGAATATCGAGTAGACCTGCAGTTAACCTAGTTTCAGCAATCATCAAACAAATCAAGAGAAAAAATAAAAATTAGCTTAGTTTTACGTCTCAATAAGTCTAGTTGAGCCCAGCCACTAAGAAAGACGAACCTACATCAAAAAGCGAAAAGTTCAAGTTTGCATAACAATGAAAAAGTAAGCAGAAACGACGATAATTGACAAGAAAAACTATCCGTGCAGTAAAGTATAATACAATCAAAACAAATGTTGAGCCGTAAATATATTTTTAAATAGCCTAAAAAATCGACTTAAATCTTTTCGATAAAAGCAACTGTATCAAAACCATCAATAACGAAAATACATCCATCAAAAGGCAACTACTTTATACTGAAACGCACGTTTATGCATGTCAGATGTCTTCCCCACCATATTTTGATAAAAAATCTAATTTACAAAATATTTGATTTTTGAATCAAAATATGATGGTGAAGATCTGAGACATGCATGAACGTGTGTTTCAGGGCCTGAAACGCACGTTTATGCATGTGTCAGGCCTTCCCCCACCAATTTTTAATAAAATAACCGTCTTAAAAAAGGTTTTGTTTTTTAATCAAAATATGGTGGGGGAAGAACTGAGGCATAAATAAAAATGGATTTCAAGCCCTGAAACGCAATTTTATGCATGTATCAGATCTTCCACCACCATACTTCGATTTAAAAAACCAATTTGTAATTTATTTGGCTCTTTTAAACAAAATATAGTGGTGAAAGACCTGAGACATGCATAAACGTGTCTTTCCCCACTATATTTTGATAAAAAAGCCAAATAAATTATAAATTGGTTTTTTAAATCAAAATATGGTGGTGGAAGATCTGAGACATGCATGAACGTGCATTTCAGGTCCTCAAACGCACGTTTATGCACGTCTCAGGTCTTCCCCCACCATTTTTTATTTTAAAAAAATCCAATGTATGAAATATATATTTTTTATTTAAAATATGGAAGGGGAAGACGTGAGACATGCATAAACATGCGTTTCAGGCCCTGAATTGCACGTTTATGCATGTCTCAGATCTTTCTCTACCAAATTTTGATTTAAAAAAACCAATTAATAAATTTTGGTTTTTTTAATCAAAATATGGCGGAGGAAGACATGAGACATGTATAAATGTGCGGTTCATGCCCTGAAATGCGCGTTTATTCATGTCTCAGGTCTTCTCTCACCAGATTTTGATAGAAAACAATTTATTAAGAAATGGTTTTTTTTTAATCAAAATTTGGTGGGGAAGACCCGAGACATACATAAACGTGCGTTTCAGTCCCTGAAACGCACCTTTATGCATGTCTCATGTCTTCCCCACCATATTTGGATAAAAAATCTAATTTATAAAATATTTGTTTTTTTTTTAGTTAAAATATGGTGGTGGAAGACAGAGACTTGCATAAACGTTCGTTCTAGGCCCTGAATTGCAGGTTTATGCATGACTCAGGTCTTTCCCCACTTTATTTTGATAAAAAAGCCAAATAAATTATAAATTGGTTTTTTAAATCAAAGTATGGCGGTGGAAGATCTGAGACATGCATAAACGTGCGTTTCAGGTCCTGAAACGCACGTTTATGCTTGTCTCAGGTCTTCCCCCACCTTTTTTTGTTAAAAAATCCAAAATATAAAATATATTTTTTATTTAAAATATGGAAGGGGAAGACGTGAGACATGCATAAACATGCGTTTCAGGCCCTGAATTGCACGTTTATGCATGTCTCAGATCTTTCTCTACCAAATTTTGATTTAAAAAAACCAATTTATAAATTTTGGTTTTTTAAATCAAAATATGGCAGAGGAAGACATGAGACATGTATAAATGAGCGGTTCATGCCCTGAAACGCGCGTTTATTCATGTCTCAGGTCTTCCCTCACCAGATTTTGATAGAAAACAATTTATAAAGAAATGGTTTTTTTAATCAAAATTTGGTGGGGAAGACCTGAGACATACATAAACGTGCGTTTCAGGCCCTGAAACGCACCTTTATGCATGTCTCATGTCTTCCCCGCCATATTTGGATAAAAAATCTATTTATAAAATTTTTCTCTTTTTTTTAGTTAAAATATGGTGGTGGAAGACAGAGACTTGCATAAACGTTCGTTTTAGGCCCTGAATTGCACGTTTATGCATGTCTCAGGTCTTTCCCCACTATATTTTGATAAAAAAGCAAATAAATTATATATTGGTTATGCAGAAACGACATGCATAAACGTGCGTTTCAGGTCCTGAAACGCTCGTTTATGCTTGTCTCAGGTCTTCCCCCACTTTTTTTGTTAAAAAATCCAATTTATAAAATATTTATTTTTTTAAATTAAAATATGGTGGGGGAAGACATGAGACATGCATAAACGTGCGTTTCAGGCGCTGAATTGCACCTTTATGCATGTCTCAGACCTTTCTCTACCAAATTTTGATTAAAAAACCAATTTATGAAGTTATTGGTTTTTTTAATCAAACTATGGCGGAGCAAGACCTGAGACATTCTAAACGTGCGTTTCATGCCCTGAAACGCGCGTTTATTCATGTCTCAGGTCTTCCCTCACCAGATTTTGAAGAGAACAATTTATAAAGGAATGGTTTTTTAATCAAAGTTTGGAGGGGAAGACCTGAGACATGCATAAACGTGCGTTTCAGGCCCTGAAACGCACCTTTATGCAAGTCTCATGTATTCCCCACCATGTTTGGATTAAAAATCTGATTTATAAAGTATTTAGTTTTCTAAATAAAATATGGTGGAGGAAGACCTGAGACATGAATAAACGTGAGTTTCAGGCCCTGAAACCCATGTTCATTCATGTCTCAGGTCTTCCGCCACCATATTTCGATGAAAAAAATCTATTTATATAATCTTTGGCTTTTTTCAATCAAAGTTTGGTGGAGGAAGACATGAGTCATGAATAAACGTGCGTTTTAGGCCCTGAAACCCACGTTTATGTATGTCTCATGTATTCCCAACCATGTTTGGATTAAAAATCTGATTTACAAAGTATTTAGTTTTCTAAATAAAATATGGTGGAGGAAGACCTGAGACATGAATAAACGTGAGTTTCAGGCCCTGAATTCCATGTTTATGCATGTCTCAGGTCTTCTGCCACCATATTTTGATGAAAAAAAAAACAATTTGTATAATCTTTGGCTTTTTGAAATCAAAATATGGTGGAGGAAAACCTGAGACATGCATTAACGTGCATTTCAGACCCTAAAACGCACGTTTATGCGCATCTCATGTCTTCCCAACCATATTTTGATAAAAAATCTAATGTATAAAGTAATTGGTTTTTGAAATAAAATATGGTGGAGGTAGACCTGAGACATGAATAAACGTGCGTTTCAGGCCCTGAAACCCATGTTTATACATGTCTTAGGTCTTTACCCACCACATTTTGATCAAAAAACCAATTTATAAAGTAATCAGTTTTTAATTCAAAATATGGTAGGGGGAAGACCTGAGACATACATAAACGTGCGTTTCAGGCCCTGAAACGCACCTTTATGCATGTCTCATGTCTTCCCCACCATATTTGGATAAAAAATCTAATTTATAAAATATTTGTTTTTTTTTAAGTTAAAATATGATGGAGGAAGACCTGAGACATGAATAAACGTGAGTTTCAGGCCCTGAAACCCATGTTCATTCATGTCTCAGGTCTTCCGCCACCATATTTCGATGAAAAAAATCTATTTATATAATCTTTGGCTTTTTTCAATCAAAGTTTGGTGGAGGAAGACATGAGTCATGAATAAACGTGCGTTTTAGGCCCTGAAACCCACGTTTATGTATGTCTCATGTATTCCCAACCATGTTTGGATTAAAAATCTGATTTACAAAGTATTTAGTTTTCTAAATAAAATATGGTGGAGGAAGACCTGAGACATGAATAAACGTGAGTTTCAGGCCCTGAATTCCATGTTTATGCATGTCTCAGGTCTTCTGCCACCATATTTTGATGAAAAAAAAAACAATTTGTATAATCTTTGGCTTTTTGAAATCAAAATATGGTAGAGGAAAACCTGAGACATGCATTAACGTGCATTTCAGACCCTAAAACGCACGTTTATGCGCATCTCATGTCTTCCCAACCATATTTTGATAAAAAATCTAATGTATAAAGTAATTGGTTTTTGAAATAAAATATGGTGGAGGTAGACCTGAGACATGAATAAACGTGCGTTTCAGGCCCTGAAACCCATGTTTATACATGTCTTAGGTCTTTACCCACCACATTTTGATCAAAAAACCAATTTATAAAGTAATCAGTTTTTAATTCAAAATATGGTAGGGGGAAGACCTGAGACATACATAAACGTGCGTTTCAGGCCCTGAAACGCACCTTTATGCATGTCTCATGTCTTCCCCACCATATTTGGATAAAAAATCTAATTTATAAAATATTTGTTTTTTTTTAAGTTAAAATATGATGGTGGAAGACCTGAGACTTGCATAAACGTTCGTTTTAGGCCCTGAATTGCACGTTTATGCATGTCTCAGGTCTTTCCCCACTATATTTTGATAAAAAAGCCAAAAAAATTATAAGTTGGTTTTTTAAATCAAAGTTTGGTCTGCAAGACCTGAGACATGAATAAACGTGAGTTTCAGGCCCTGAAACCCATGTTTATGCATGTCTCAGGTCTTCCGCCACCATATTTCGATGAAAAAAAATCTATTTATATAATCTTTGGCTTTTTTCAATCAAAGTTTGGTGCGGAAGACCAGAGACATGTGTAAACGTGCGTTTCATACCCTGAAACGCGCGTTTATTCATGTCTCAGGTCTTCCCTCACCAGATTTTGAAGAAAACAATTTATAAAGGAATGGTTTTTTAATTAAAGTTTGGTGGGGAAGACCTGAGACATGCAAAAACGTGCGTTTCAGGCGCTGAAACGCACCTTTATGCATGTCTGATGTCTTCCCCACCATGTTTGGATTAAAAATCTGATTTATAAAGTATTTCGTTCTCTAAATAAAATATGGTGGAGGAAGACCTGAGACATGAATAAACGCGAGTTTCAGGCCCTGAAACCCATGTTTATGCATGTCTCAGGTCTTCCGCCACCATATTTCGATGAAAAAAAACTATTTATATAATCTTTGGCTTTTTTCAATCAAAGTTTGGTGGAGGAAGACCTGAGTCGTGAATTAACGTGCGTTTCAGGCCCTGAAACCCACGTTAATGTATGTCTCAGGTCTTCTGCCACCATATTTTGATGAAAAAAAATCTGTTTATATAATCTTTGGCTTTTTGAAATCAAAATTTTGTGGTGAAGACCTGAGACATGCATAAACGTGCGTTTTAGGCCCTGAAACCCACGTTTATACATGTCTCACGTCTTCCCCCACCATATTTTCATAAGACAAACATATACTTTAAAAATTGGTTTTTCAATTCAAAAAATGATGGGGGAAGAACTGAGACCTGCATAAACGTGCATTTCAGGCCCTGAAACGCACGTTTATACATGTCTCACGTCTTCCCCCACCATATTTTGATAAGAAAAACATATACTTTAAAAATTGGTTTTTCAAATCAAAAAATGATGGGGGAAGAACTGAGACCTGCATAAACGTGCAATTCAGGCGCTGAAACGCACGCTTATGCATGTTTCAGGTCTTCCCCCACCATATTTTGATAAGAAAAACAAATACTTTAAAAATTGGTTTTTCTAATCAAAAAATGGTTGGGGAAGAACTGAGACGTGCATAAACCTAAGTTTCAGGGCCTGAAACGCACATTTTTGGGTGTCACAGGTGTTCCCCCACCATGTTTTGATAAGAAAACCGAATAATTTTTTTAAATTTTTTTAGTCAAACTATAGTGGCAGAAGACCTGAGACATGCATAAACGAGCGTTTCAGTACCTGAAACCCACGTTTATGCATGTCTGAGATCTTCCGCTACCATATTTTGATCAAAAACCGAATTATATAGTAATGAGTATTTTAATCAAAATATGGTGGACAAGGACCTGAGACATGCATAAACCTGCGCTTCAGGGCCTGAAACGCATGTTTATGGGTGTCACAGGTGTTCCCCCACCATGTTTTGATAAGAAAACCGAATAATTTTTTTAAATTTTTTTAGTCAAATTATAGTGGCAGAAGACCTGAGACATGCATAAACGATCGTTTCAGTACCTGAAACCCACGTTTATGCATGTCTGAGATCTTCCCCTACCATATTTTGATCAAAAACCGAATTATATAGTAATGAGTATTTTAATCAAAATATGGTGAACAAGGACCTGAGACTTGCATAAACCTGAAACGCAAGTTTATGGGTGTCTCAGGTCTTCCATGGAACGCAACTTTATGGGTGTCTCAGGTCTTCCCCCACCATATTTTGATAAGAAAACCAAACAATATTTAAGAATTTTTTTTTCTCGAAATATGGTGGGGGAAGACCTGAGACATGCATAAATGTGCGTTTCAGAGTCTGAAACGCAAGTTTAAGCATGTATCAGGTCTTCCTCCGCCATATTCTGACTAAAAACAATTCTTTTTCATTGTTTTTATTTTTTAAATCAAAATATGGTAGGGCGAGACTCGAAACATGCTTGAACGTGCGTTTCAGGCTCTGAAACGCTCGTTTATGCATGTCTCAGATCTTTCCCCATCATAATTTTTTTTAAAAAAAAGATTTATAATGTAATTGATTCTTTGAATCAAAATATGGTTGGGAAGACCTGAGACTTGCATAGACGTGGGTTTCAGGGCCTGAAACGCACAATAATGCGTGTGTCAGGTCTTCCCTCACAATATTTTGATAAGAAAACCGAATTCGAAAATACAGATTTTTTTAAAATCTTAACATGATCAGGGAAGGACCTGAGATTCAAGCGTTTCAAGCGTTTCAGGGCTTTTCACGCGTTTCAAGCGTTTCAGTGCGTTTCAAGCGTTTCAGGGCTTGAAACGCACATTTTTTTAAGCCTCAGTTCTTCCCCTACCATATTTTGATTAAAAATTTAAATATTTTGTAAATTGGATTTTTTAACAAAAATTGGTGGGGGAAGACCTGAGACATGCATAAACGTGCATTTCAGGACCTGAAACGCACGTTTATGCATGTCTCCGGTTGTTCACCACTATTTTTTGATAAAAAAACCAAATACTTAATAACTTGGTTTTTTAAATCAAAGTATGGTGGTGGAACATCTGAGACATGCTTGAACGTGCGTTTCAGGCCCTGAAACGCACGTTCATGCATGTCTCAGGTCTTCCTCATCATATTTTGATTAAGAAATCAAGTATTTCGTAAACTGGATTTTTATCAAAATATGGTGAGGGAAGACATGTGACATGCATAAACGTGCGTTTCAGTATAAAGTAATTGCATTTTGATATTGATGGTTATGTGTTTTCGTTATTGATGGTAATGATACAGTTGCTTTTATCGAAAATATGTAAGTCGATTTCTTAGGCTATTTAAAAATATATTTACGGCTCAATATTTGTTTGGATTGTAATATATTCTACTGCACAGATAGTTTATTCTGCCAATTATTGTCGTTTCTGCTTACTTTTGCATTGTTGTGCAAACTTGAATTAAAAGTAAAGATTGCAATCAGTTGCTCTCTTCTTTCAACTAACTTTGCATAGGAAGACATGATTCATGAATAAACGTGCGTTTTAGGCCCTGAAACCCACGTTTATCTATGTCTCATGTATTCCCAACCATGTTTGGATTAAAAATCTGATTGATAAATTATTTAGTTTTCTAAATAAAATATGGTGGAGGAAGACCTGAGACATGAATAAACGTGAGTTTCAGGCCCTGAATTCCATGTTTATGCATGTCTCAGGTCTTCTGCCACCATATTTTGATGAAAAAAAAACAATTTGTATAATCTTTGGCTTTTTGAAATCAAAATATGGTGGAGGAAAACCTGAGACATGCATTAACGTGCATTTCAGACCCTAAAACGCACGTTTATGCGCATCTCATGTCTTCCCAACCATATTTGTATAAAGTATTTGGTTTTTAAAATAAAATATGGTGGAGGTAGACCTGAGACATGAATAAACGTGCGTTTCAGGCCCTGAAACCCATGTTTATACATGTCTTAGGTCTTTACCCACCACATTTTGATCAAAAAACCAATTTATAAAGTAATGAGTTTTTAATTCAAAATATGGTAGGGGGAAGACCTGAGACATACATAAACGTGCGTTTCAGGCCCTGAAACGCACCTTTATGCATGTCTCATGTCTTCCCCACCATATTTGGATAAAAAATCTAATTTATAAAATATTTGTCTTTTTTTAGTTAAAATATGATGGTGGAAGACCTTAGACTTGCATAAACGTTCGTTTTAGGCCCTGAATTGCACGTTTATGCATGTCTCAGGTCTTTCCCCACTATATTTTGATAAAAAAGCCAAAAAAATTATAAGTTGGTTTTTTAAATCAAAGTTTGGTCTGCAAGACCTGAGACATGCATAAACGTGCGTTTCAGGCCCTGAAACGCACTTTTATGCATTTCTCATGTCTTCCCCACCATGTTTGGATAAAAAATCTGATTTATAAAGTATTTAGTTTTCTGAATAAAATATGGTGGAGGAAGACCTGAGACATGAATAAACGTGAGTTTCAGGCCCTGAAACCCATGTTTATGCATGTCTCAGGTCTTCCGCCACCATATTTCGATGAAAAAAAATCTATTTATATAATCTTTGGCTTTTTTCTATCAAAGTTTGGTGCGGAAGACCAGAGACATGTGTAAACGTGCGTTTCATGCCCTGAAACGCGCGTTTATTCATGTCTCAGGTCTTCCCTCACCAGATTTTGAAGAAAACAATTTATAAAGGAATGGTTTTTTAATTAAAGTTTGGTGGGGAAGACCGGAGACATGCAAAAACGTGCGTTTCAGGCCCTGAAACGCACCTTTATGCATGTCTGATGTCTTCCCCCCAATGTTTGGATCAAAACTCTGATTTATAAAGTATTTCGTTCTCTAAATAAAATATGGTGGAGGAAGACCTGAGACATGAATAAACGTGAGTTTCAGGCCCTGAAACCCATGTTTATGCATGTCTCAGGTCTTCCGCCACCATATTTCGATGAAAAAAATCTATTTATATAATATTTGGCTTTTTTCAATCAAAGTTTGGTGGAGGAAGACCTGAGTCATGAATTAACGTGCATTTCAGGCCCTGAAACCCACGTTTATGTATGTCTCAGGTCTTCTGCCACCATATTTTGATGAAAAAAAAATCAATTTTTATAATCTTTGGCTTTTTGAAATCAAAATTTGGTGGGGAAGACCTGAGACATGCATAAACGTGCGTTTTAGGCCCTGAAACCCACGTTTATACATGTCTCACGTCTTCCCCCACCATATTTTGATAAAAAAAAACATAGACTTTAAAAATTGGTTTTTCAAATCAAAAAATGATGGGGGAAGAACTGAGACCTGCATAAACGTGCATTTCAGGCCCTGAAACGCACGTTTATACATGTCTCACGTCTTCCCCCACCATATTTTGATAAGAAAAACATATACTTTAAAAATTGGTTTTTCAAATCAAAAAATGATGGGGGAAGAACTGAGACCTGCATAAACGTGCAATTCAGGCGCTGAAACGCACGCTTATGCATGTTTCAGGTCTTCCCCACCATATTTTGATAAGAAAAACAAATACTTTAAAAATTGGTTTTTCTAATAAAAAAACGGTTGGGGAAGAACTAAGACGTGCATAAACCTAAGTTTCAGGGCCTGAAACGCACGTTTATACAAGTTTCACGTCTTACCCTACCATATTTTGATAAGGAAACCGAATTATAAATTCAATCAAAATATGGTGGACAAGGACCTGAGACATGCATAAACCTGTGTTTCAGGGCCTGAAACGCTTGCTTATGGGTGTCACAGGTGTTCCCCCACCATGTTTTGATAAGAAAACCGAATAATTTTTTTAAAATTTTTTTAGTCAAAGTATAGTGGCAGAAGACCTGAGACATGAATAAACGAGCGTTTCAGTACCTGAAACCCACGTTTATGCATGTCTGAGATCTTCCCCTACCATATTTTGATCAAAAACCGAATTATATAGTAATGAGAATTTTAATCAAAATATGGTGAACAAGGACCTGAGACTTGCATAAACCTGAAACGCAAGTTTATGGGTGTCTCAGGTCTTCCATGGAACGCAACTTTATGGGTGTCTCAGGTCTTCCCCCACCATATTTTGATAAGAAAACCAAACAATGTTTGAGATTTTTTTTTCTCGAAATGTGGTGGGGGAAGACCTGAGACATGCATAAATGTGCGTTTCAGACTCTGAAACGCAAGTTTAAGCATGTATCAGGTCTTCCTCCGCCATATTCTGACTTAAAAAAATTCTTTTTCATTGTTTTTGTTTTTTTAATCAAAATATGGTAGGGCGAGACTCGAAACTTGCTTGAACGCGTTTCAGGCTCTGAAACGCTCGTTTATGCATGTCTCAGATCTTTCCCCATCATAATTTTTTTTTAAAAATATTTATAATGTAATTGATTCTTTGAATCAAAATATGGTTGGGAAGACCTGAGACTTGCATAGACGTGGGTTTCAGGGCCTGAAACGCACAATAATGCGTGTGTCAGGTCTTCCCTCACAATATTTTGAAAAGAAAACCGAATTCGAAAAAATAGATTTTTTTAAAGTCTTAACATGATGAGGGAAGGACCTGAGACACGCATGAACGTGCGTTTCAGGGCTTGAAACGCACATTTTTTTATGCCTCAGTTCTTCCCCTACCATATTTTGATTAAAAATTTAAATATTTAGTAAATTGGATTTTTTAACAAAAATTGGTGGGGGAAGACCTGAGACATGCATAAACGTGCATTTCAGGACCTGAAACGCTCGTTTATGAATGTCTCCGGTTGTTCACCACTATTTTTTGATAAAAAAAAACCAAATACTTTATAACTTGGTTTTTTAAATCAAAGTATGGTGGTGGAAGATCTGAGACATGCTTGAACGTGCGTTTCAGGCCCTGAAACGCACGTTCATGCATGTCTCAGGTCTTCCCCATCATATTTTGATTAAGAAATCAAGTATTTCGTAAACTGGATTTTTTTAATCAAAATATGGTGAGGGAAGACATGTGACAAGCATAAACGTGCGTTTCAGTATTTTACATAAAAGTAATTGCATTTTGATATTGATGGTTATGTGTTTTCGTTATTGATGGTAATGATACAGTTGCTTTAATCGAAAATATGTAAGTCGATTTTTTAGGCTATATAAAAATATATTTACGGCTCAATATTTGTTTGGATTGTAATATATTTTACTGCACAGATAGTTTTTTCTGCCAATTATTGTCGTTTCTGCTTACTTTTGCATTGTTGTGCAAACTTGAATTAAAAGTAAAGGTTGCAATCAGTTGCTCTCTCCTTTCAACTAACTTTGCGATAAATCAGCTAATCTCTAGTTCTATTGAAACTATGAAATACCAGAGAAAGAATAAGATGGGTATTTGAGCAAAAAGTTGCAAAAAAATTATCCAACCGAAGTAAGATAGCGCAAAAAACAGACGGCTTACACTATCCGAAACTATTTGGACGTTGCAAAAAATGCAAAAGTAAGCAGAAACGACAATAATTGACAGAAAAAAACAATCTGTCCAGTAAAATATATTACAATCAAAAAAAAATAATGAGCCGTAAATATATTTTTAAATAGCCTACAAAGTCGACTCATATCTTTTCGACAAAAGCAACTGTATCATAACCATCAATAACGAAACTACATCCCTCAAAATGCAACTACTTTTTACTGAAACGCACGTTTATGCATATCACATGTCTTTCCCCACCATATTTTGATAAAAAACCCAGTTTACAAAATTTTTGATTTTTAATCAAATTATGATGGGGAAGACCTGAGACATGCATGAACGTGCGTTTCAGGGCCTGAAACGCACGTTTATAATTGTCTCAGGTCTTCCCCCACCATTTTTTTGATAAAATAACAAACTTATAAAGTGATTGGTTTTTTAATCAAAATATGGTGGGGGAAGACCTGAGGCATAAATAAAAGTGCGTTTCAAGCCCTGAAATGCACGTTTATGCATGTCTCAGATCTTCCACCACCATACTTTGATTTAAAAAACCAATTTATAAATTATTTGGCTTTTTTCATCAAAAAATAGTGGTGAAAGACCTGAGACATGCATAAACGCGCGTTTCAGGTCCTGAAATGCACGTTTATGCATGTCTCAGGTCTTCCCCCACCATTTTTGTTAAAAAATTCAAATTACAAAATATTTATTTTTTAAATCAAAATTTGATGGGGAAGATCTGAGACATACATGAACGTGCGTTTCAGGCCCTGAAACGCACGTTTATACATGTCTCAGATCTTCCTCCACCAATTTTTGATAAAATAACCAATTTATAAAATGTTTGGTTTTTTAATCAAAATATGATGGGCGAAGACCTGAGGCATAAATAAAAAAGTGTTTCAGGGCCTGAAACGCACGTTTATGCATATCTAAGATCTTCCACCACCATACTTTGATTTAAAAAACCAAATTATAAATTATTTGGCTTTTTTTTATCAAAATATGGCGGAGGAAGACCTGATACATGTATAAACGTGCGTTTCATGCCCTGAGACGCGCGTTTATTCATGTCTCAGGTCTTCCCCCACCAGATTTTGATAGAAAACAATTTATAAAGAAATGGTTTTTTAAACAAAGTTTGGTGGGGAAGTCATGAGACATGCATAAACGTGCGTTTCAGGCCCTGAAACCCATGTTTATGCATGTCTCAGGTCTTCCGCCATCATATTTTGATGAAAAATATCAGTTTATATAATTTTTGACTTTTTAAAATCAAAATATGGTAAGGTAAGACCTGATACATGCATGAACGTGCGTTTCAGGCCCTGAAACCCATTTTTATACATGTCTTAGGTCTTCCCCCACCACATTTTGATCAAAAAACCAAGTTATAACGTGATGAGTTTTTAAATCAAAACATGATGTGGGAAGACCTGAGACATGCATAAACGTGCGTTTCAGGCCCTGAAATGCGCGTTTATGCATCTCTCAGTTCTTCCCCCACCAAAATTTGATTAATAAAAACATTATTTTATAAATTGGTTTTTTTAATCAAAATTTTGTGGGGGAAGACATGAGACATGCATAAACGTGCGTTTCAGGCCCCGAATGGCACATTTATGCATGTCTCAGGTCTTCCGTCAAAATGTTTTGATTTAAAAAATCAATTTAAATAACCTTTGTTTTTTTAAAATCAAAATATGGTGGGGAAGACCTGAGACATGCATAAACGTGCGTTTCAGGCCCTGAAACCCACGTTTATACTTTTCTCAAGTCTTCCCTCACCACATTTTGATTAAAAAACCAAATGATAAAACTTTGAGTTTTTCAATCAAAGTATGGTGGGGGAAGGACCTGAGACATGCATAAACTTGCGTTTCAGGGCCTGAATTACACGTTTATGCGTGTCTCAGGTCTTCCCCCACCATATTTTGATTAGAAAAACAAATACTTTATAAATTGGTATTTCAAATCAAAATAAGGTGGTGGAAGACCTGAGACATGCATAAACGTGCGTTTCAGGATCTGAAGCCCACGTTTATACCTTTCTCAGGTCTTCCCCCACCATATTTTGTTTAAAAAACCAAATTATAAAGTATTGAGCTTTTCAATCAAAATATGGTGGGGAAGGACCTGAGACCTGCATGAACGTGCGTTTCAGGCCCTGAAACGCACGCTTATGCATGTCTCATGTCTTCGCCCACCTTATTTCGATTAAAAACCAATTTAAGGAAAATGAGTTTTCCAATCAAAATATGGTGGGGGAAGAACCTGAGACATGCACAAACCTGCGTTTCAGGGCCTGAAACGCAGGTTTATACATGTCTCACGTCTTCCCCTACCATATTTTGATAAGGAAACCGAATTATAAAGTAATGAGAATTTTAATCAAAATATGATGAACAAGGATCTGAGACATGCATAAACCTGCGTTCCAGGGCCTGAAACGCATGTTTATGGGTGTCACAGGTGTTCCCCCACCATGTTTTGATAATAAAACTGAATACTTTTTCAATTTTTTTAAATCAAAGTATAGTGGCGGAAGAACTGAGACTTGCATAAACGTGCGTTTCAGGACCTGAAGCCCACGTTTATGCATGTCTGAGATCTTGCCCTACCATATTTCAATCAGGAAAGTTTCTAAAAGTTTTTATGGTAAGGTTACTAGACTTCAATACTTCTAACTTGCGTCCCGATTTGCAGCTCTTTTAATCGTCCATCTCCTTAACTCCTCGAGCGTCATTGGCCGACCTAAGAGTACTATCGCTGAAATGATAGAGGAAGTATTTAACCAGTCCGGATCGAGTACTAATGGTGAAGATGTTGGTTCGGAAGTTTCGGAGGGTAGGCCCGATGGGTGGAATTTGGTAGTGCAGACCTCCGGGCTGAATGTGACCTTCTTGCTTGATGTACTTTGATTGGCTTTTACAAGGGACTTTGTATCACTCGGGTACTCGTAGCTTTCTTCCAGCAGGTACACTGTTGTGGGATGCGATGACGAGGGTGGTGTCAAGGTTGTCGAGTCCACAACGTCAACATGATGGCTCTCTATTTCGACCGACGTTGCTTCAAGTTGTTCTAGTTCGTCGTTCTAGTGATTCGTCGTTCTAGTTTCGTTTTCACCAAATTTACGGTGGTCGGGTTTGCCCGACGGGCTTTTCTAATGGTCGCTCTCAAGGCCTAATGGGAACCTTAGTCTTTTACGCTGTTCTTCCGCCTCTCTAAGTAGAGTATCTCTGGAGCTATTCATGGCCGCATCCCGCCTTGCTATATCGAGCTCTTCGATTTTCGCCTGAAGATTCCTTTTCTTTTGAGTCGCTCTTGAACTTTTAAAGCCGACATTTTTTTGTGGTTTCGCAGTCTTCCTCAGTCCCTTTGTTGCGTAGAATTTGACAAGTTGGTCTCTTTTTCTCGGGCTGGGTTTCTTTATAGTGGATTTTCTTTTGATAGCTAAATCAGATTTACGTATTACTTTTCCGTTTTTTAAGGTAATTGTGTGGTCTGACTCCCTTACAATTTCATCCGCGAGTTCTCTATAGAATGGTTCACTCTTCGATCTTTCTTGAACTTTTCTTTAAATAGTAGTCTTAACCGGCGGGTTGTTCAGCACTGAATCCTTTATGCTCAAGGCATCTAGTTTTTCTGTCCGTGAAGGCACTTTTACTGGGGAGCCAGCACTGGTTGGAACGTATCTCATTGCGTTTGAGATATCATCAGAGGATGATTAGTTTTCGTCTAGGTCTCCGTTTTCTACATCGTCAGGGGCGTCCCAGTCATGTCTTCGTTCTCGACTCATAAGTTTTCGGCCCTTATCTATGCATAACAAGGTTTTGTTCCAATCAAGGTTGTTTGAGGAGGGTGACTTGACCAAATCATGCCAGACGGTGTTTGGGGATCTACCGAAGTGTGCTTCAAAGGGAGAACAGTTTAGCGACTGTTGGGTTGCCGTTATTAGGCATTTAATTATCTTCAATAGTGCAGATTCTAACGATGGTTTTGGGCGTTCTTGTGCCATAACCAAGAGCCTTTCCTTAATGGCTCTGATTAAACGCTCAATTAATCCGGTGGCTCTATGGTCACCCACTGGGCTAAATATTACGTTTATGCTATGTTCATAGCAAAATGTTCTGACTTCTTTAGAGCTAAAACCGGATCCATGGTCTGTTCTGATAGTTCAAGGTATCCCATGAAGAGCTATGTATTTACTAAGGAAGTTTATAATGGATTTTGCCTATGTGCTGGATGTTATTTGAGCAGATGGGAATTTCGAAAATCTATCCACGCATACCAATATGTATTTTTTTGTTCCCCATACTAGTGGTAACGGACCGGCGAAATCTAACTCCATTTCTTGGTTTGGTTCTTCGACCGTTGGGAGTTTTCCTAAGGTATTATGATTTGAAACAGGTTTCAAGTTTTTAACTGCTTTAACGCACTCGATACAATTTTCGCTGTGGACTTGGATTTCACGAACGATTTTTGGCCACCAGATGTATTGAGTTGCCAGACTCTTCATTGTAAACTGGCCTGGGTGAGCCTCGTGTAATCGATGGAGCATTGTCGATCTTAAGCAAGCTGGAATAACTAGTCGATTGTCTAGATAAGGACATCCTCTGCTAACGTGTGGGTAATTTATACGATTTCTAGTAATTTCCCAATTGTAAAATGTCTTGTTTGCGGTCTTCCTCAATTGCTTTGATTATCTTTTTCAGTACAAGACTTTGTTTTGATAATAATGACATAAATTTTGAATCAAATTTTTCTGGCCAAGAGAAAGGGAATATATAAACTGTTTTCTTCTTAATAGGTGATCTTTTTACGGGATTCTCCGATGGGTTACTGGTACTTGGTGTTAAAGTATCCATATTTTCATTTGTAGAATATTCTTGTTGTTCAGTAGGTTCTAATTGTTCAGCTATATCTTTCCTTAGTTTGAAATATTTCAAAAAGTCGTTGATTTTACAGGATGATTCACAATCTTCTGTACGCGAGTGAGAATTTTGGCACACTGAAATGTTAGAATAGTTAGCTATAGCATGGAAAGTTTCAGCGGCGTTAGCGATTCGTTTCTCACGTTCTATTTCTTGACTGGTCATATGATCTGTCGACTGGCCAATCGTATTACAGTAAGTGACGTCATGTGCTAGGAAATGTTGTGGGAATTTATTTCTTATTTGCGACCGCGAATTTCTCGGCATCAAATGATCGAAGCCTAGGAGTGTACTTATATGGTTTACCGATGCGATAACGAATTTTTCGTCGTCAAGAGAAACTAGTACGGGTTCACCCGATGAGTGTCGAGATAAATAATCAACAAATCCCATATCTCTACCCGGTAAATGTTCGACAGTAAAGTCGAATGGCAGTAATTTGTCCGCCCAACGGGTGAGACGTGATTGAGCCGTTTTAGTGTATTTGTCAACTTTCAGGGCTCTTTTTAGGGCTTTGTGGTCTGCTAAAATTGAGAATTGTTTGCCCAATAGATAATTTTTAAAATGGTCTAATGACCACACTAGTCCTAGCAATTCAAGTTCGTTGGTACTGTATTTTAACTCGGCTATGTTCAAAAATCTGCTTGCGAACGCTACCGTCTTCCAATTCCCCCGATGGTCTTGTTCGATGGACGCGCCCAATCCTAAATATGAGGCATCAAATTTCACTCGGGTGTTCAGTTTTACATCAAAATGATGGTTCGTTACTGGGTTGCAAATTTCTTTCTTAATTTTTTCAAACGCTTCAGCGTGCACCGTGGACCATTTAAAAGGCTTATTTTTCTGCATCAGTTCTCTAAATGGTGCTGATAAGGACGCTAAGTTTGGTATAACCTTGTTGAACTGTTTAATTGATCCCATTATTGATCTTATATCTTTTATACACTTTGGTTCTTTCAGGTTTCTGATTGCGTCCGATTTGTGTATTAATGGTGTCGTTTTTTTTGCATCGATTTTAAATCAAACCATTCTATGTTGTGAGTCAAGAATGTGCATTTTTCCCATTTTATGGCTAAACCCTCGTCGTCTAACGATTTTAAAACGTTATTAATTAGCTTTTTATCTTCATCCTCGCTACCCACAGTGGCGATTAAGATGTCGTCGAGGAAGCAATGGGTATTTGGTAATTTTTCCGTCAGACGTTGAAATCCATTAGGCATAATGCCTAGCCCATAAAATCCGATTTTAAAACGGTAGGAGCCCGTTACTTCTCCCCCCACGATGTTAAAATTTCATTGGTTACTCGCCTTTTTCGAGAGCGGTATTTGGCTATATGCGTATTTTAGATCAATCGATGAGAAGCAAATGTTTTTTTTCGTCGTGACCACTAATCGTTACGGCTACATTATCAATTAGTTCAAATAGGTTCGGCCTTTGATATTTATTACGGAATAACTGTTTGTTCAATAGTTTCGAGTTTAGTGCTAACTTAATTGATCCGTTCCTTTTAGCTGTAATTACGATAGGGGAGATGAAACAATCTTCAGAGCATCTAGACAATTTTTTAATGTGCCCGTCTCTTAGGAGTTGGTCGATACATGATTTGACTTTAGGGAGAAGGTGGATCAGAATGCGTTTTCCCTTTTACCTGTATCGGCTTTAACGGTTCGTTAAAATAAGTATTAACTATAAAAATCTTTGATCTACCGGTTCTTTTTATGAGGCCTGGAAATTGTCTTGATATGTATGTTTTAAACTCACTTTGTGAAGGTGTCTCTTGGTTTTGGTCTGGTTTTCTATTCGATGCAAATCTTATTTGATTAACGTCTATCCCGATGGGTGATCCTTTCTGAATTTTCCGATACTCTGACCCGTTGGGTGGAGGTTGTTTCTGGAGTACTAATAATCCCAGATTCGGTAATATATCGTTTCCGAGGAGATTTCTTTCTGCTCCCTCGGTGATGAAAATTTTCTGATCGCTAGCATCCCAGCCCTTCGATCGAATTCTCACTCGAACTCTTCCAATAACGTTGATTGTGCTTCCGAAGCCTTGATACGACTTCTTTGTTATTTCATCCACTGGTTCTAACTTTAAGAATCTATCTCGTATCTTCAGTTCATGTAGTAGGTCTTTTTTCATGAATAAAACTGGGCTTGCTGAGTCAATCTGGATACAGTACAGTAAGGGTTGAACTTTCCCAAAGATACCTTCAACGTCTTCTTTAATTCTAGTCCTTCGTGGTTAAATAGTGTTCTCACTCCACGTTCTATCCTGTCTTCTACTGCATTTATTTGGCTGTCCGTGTCCACCGCTAGAACTAGGAACTGGTCCAAGTTGACTTCAAATCCGGGATTTTCCTGCGTTTTAGCCCGGGTATTTTCGTTTTCCTGGGATACATGATTTTGTTCGACAATGTTCGTTTGTGTCCTTGCTGCACTCCTGCAATGTTTAGTAAAATGACCTTTACGTCCGCACGTATTGCAATTCCTGTCTCTGGCCGGGCATGTAGTTAAGTGTCCTTTTTTGAACTGCTGGCCACAGTTGCGGCACTTAATGGTTTCGACAATGTTTAGAGTTGGTTCATTCTTTACGTATTGAGGTCTCTGTACGCATTATAGGTTGGGAATTTTAGGTACTGCTGATGGATTTTAGTGCTTTTCTCGTGAACTAATACATGCGATAGTACATTTTCTGGGGTCAAGTATTCTATACATAGTTTCTTTTGAATCTCGACGTTTCGCATATTTGTGATGAAAATGTCTCTGACTAATTCTGACTCGAGTTCCCCCAGTTTGCAGTTTTTTTACAAATTCGGAAAGTGTTTCGTGGATTTTCTCTAAAGGCTCATGTTCTTTCTGTCTTCGGCCAAAAAATTTAAATCTTTCGTATGTTAGGTTTGTAGAGACCGTAAAGGTAGTTTTGAATAATTCCCAGAATTCGGCAAAATTAATGTCCGAAATTCTTTTACCAGGATTTTTATGTGAAAAGCATTTCTGTCCTTCTTTTCCGATTGCTAGGTATAACTGTGATTTTAATTTCTTGTCAACATCTCCCATTTCAAGTCCGTTGAATTTTGCGTTGTCTTCTGTTTTTCTCCTTCTCAATTCTTCGCTGTAGTTTTGTATAGCTTTTCGGTGGTGTTCTTCTTTTTCGGCCCGACGGGCTTGATCATCGGACGGGTCCGGTGGTTCTTCCATGGGGTAAACTAGTTTAGTTCTTACCGGTGGGTTGATTACATCTTCGATGTCTACGAAATCCTTCGCGATTCCGAAACTTTTCTGACCACCTTTCCCAATCGTGTTGGTTTTCGTTCGATGAGTTATTCCAAAAAAACTCTAGTCTTCGTGGGTTCGACTCGTTTTACTGCGCCATGTTAAAAAATTGGGATAAAACTTCGGGCTGAATAAGACGCTATAACTTAAACTAAGACTAGTTTAAGACGAGGTTGTTTAAGATTCCTACAAGGTAGTTGTAGGTTTTTATCTAAGACTAAATAAAAGACTGTGGTATCTAACTAAAGTAAGAGATGTTAAAAAGATTGAATTGGTTTTAGTGAACAAACTCCAAATCTACGAAAAGCCGTTGCGCTTTTGGCAGGTGTTTTATAAATTGGTATGGTAAAAGGTCACAACTAAGTATAACTCAAAGGTTAAACGGTCACATCAAATAACTCATTTTACAAAACCAATTTAAAGAAAATGAGTTTTCCAATCAAAATAAGGTGGGGGAAGGACCAGAGACAAGCATAAACCTGCGTTTCAGGGCCTGAAACGCACCATATACATATCTCACGTCTTCCCGTACCATATTTTGATAAGGAAACCGAATTATAAAGTAATTATTATTTTAATCAAAATATGGTGGACAAGGACCTGAGACATGCATAAACCTGTGTTTCAGGGCCTGAAACGCATGTTTATGGGTGTCACAGGTGTTTCCCCACCATGTTTTGATAAGAAAACTGAATACTTTTTCAATTTTTTTTAAATCAAAGTATAGTGGCGGAAGACCTGAGACATGCATAAACGTGCGTTTCAGGGCCTGAAGCCCACGTTCGTGCATGTCTGAGATCTTCCCCTACCATATTTTGATCAGGAAACCGAATTATATAGTAATGAGTATTTTAATCAAAATATGGCGAACCAGTGTACAGGGACCTGAGACATGCATAAACTTGCGTTTCAGGGCCTGAAACGCAAGTTTATGGGTGTCTCAGGTCTTCCCCCACCATATTTTGATAAGAAAACCAATTAAAATTTAAATATTTTTTTCTCGAAATATGGTGGGAGAAGACCTGAGACATACATAAACGTGCGTTTCAGACCTCGAAACGCACGTTTATGCATGTCTCGCATGTCTCAGGTCTTCCTCCGCCATATTCTGACTGAAAAAACTCAAAATATGGTAGCGGAAGACGTGAAACATACTTGAATGCGCGTTTCAGTCTCTGAAACGCACGTTTATGCATGTCTCAGGTCTCTCCCCGTCATATTTTGATTAAAAAAAAAACCTTGTTGGGGGAAGATCTGTGACTTGCATAGACGTGCGTTTCAGGGTCTTTAACGCACAATTTTGCGTGTGTCAGGTCTTCCCTCACTGTATTTTAATAAGAAAACCAAATTCAAAAGTATTGAGATTTTTAAATAATAATATGGTGAGGAAAGGACCTGAGACATGCATAAACGTGCGTTTCCGGGCCTGAAACGCAAGTTTATGCATGTCTCAGGTCTTCCCACACCATATTTTGATTTTAAAAATTAAATAATAAAGTAATGAGTTTTTTCTATCAAAATATGGCGGGGGAAGGTTCTGAGACATGCATAAACGTGCGTTTGAGAGCCTGAAACGCATGTTTTTGCATGTCTCAGGTCTTCCCCACCATACTTTGATTTAAAAAACCAATTTACAATTTATATGGCTTTTTCATCAAAATATAGTGGGAAAGACCTGAGACATGCATAAACGTGCGTTTCAGGGCCTGAAACGCACGTTCATGCATGTCTCAGGCCTTCCGCCACCATATTTTGATAAAAAAGCTAATTACTTTAAAAAAAATTTTTATTATCACAATACGTTGGGGGAAGACCTGAGACGAGAATAAAAGTGTGTTTCACAACCTGAAAAGCACGTTCAAGCATGTCTCAGGTCTTCCCCACCATATTTCGATTTAAAAAAAAACTAATTACTTTTTATAAAAAATTTTATCATAATATGGTTGAGGAGGACCTGAAACATGCATAAACGTGCGTTTCATAGCTTGAAACGCACAATTATGCGTGTGTCAGGTCTTCCCTTACCATATTTTGATAAGAAAAAATCCAAATTCGAAAGTAAGAAATTCGAGAGTTTTTTAATCAAAATATGTCGAGGGAAGGACCTGAGACATGCATAAACGTGCGTTTCAGGGCCTGAAACTCACGTTTATGCATGTCTCAGGTCTTCCCCAACCAAATTTTGATAAGAAAACCAAATAATTCACGAATGGTTTTTTAAAAATCACAATATGGTGGGTAAAGTCATGAGACATGCATAAACGTGCGTTTCAGGGCCTAAAACGCAAGTTTTTGCATGTCTCAGGTCTTCCCCACCATCCTTAGATTTAAAAAAACAATTTACAATTTATTTGGCTTTTTCATCAAAATATAGTGGGGGAAAGACCTGGGACATGCATAAACGTGCGTTTCAGGGCCTGAAACGCACGTTCATGCATGTCTCAGGTCTTCCCCCACCATATTTTGACTTAAGAAACTGAATAATAAAGTAATGAATTTTTTCTATCAAAATATGCCGGGGAAGGGCCTGAGACATGCATAAACCTGCGTTTCAGAGCCTGAAACGCACGTTTATGCGTGTCTCAGGTCTTCTCCAACCAAATTTTGATAAGAAAATCGAATACTTCATGAATGGTTCTTTTTTAAATCATAATATGGTGGGGAAGACAAGAGACATGCATAAACGTGCGTTTCAGGGCCTGAAACGCACGTTTTTGCATGTCTCAGGTCTTCCCCACCATATTTTGATTAAAAAACCAATTTAAGGAAAATGAGTTTTCCAATCAAAATATGGTGGGGGAAGAACCTGAGACATGCACAAACCTGCGTTTCAGGGCCTGAAACGCACGTTTATTCTTGTCTCACGTCTTCCCCTACCATATTTTGATAAGGAAACCGAAGTTTTTTTAAGTCAAAATATGGTTGAGGAAGACCTGAAACATGCATAAACGTGCTTCCATAGCCTGAACCGCATAATTATGCGTGTGTCAGGTCTTCCCTCACCATATTTTGATAAGAAAAAAACCAAATTCGAAGGTAAGAAATTCGAGAGTTTTTTAATCAAAATATGGCAAGGAAAGGACCTGAGACATGCATAAACGTGCGTTTCAAGGTCTGAAACGCACGTTTATGCGTGTCTCAGGTCTTCCCCAATCATATTTTGATAAGCAAACCAAACACTTTATGATTTTTTTTTCAAATTCAGAATATGGTGGGGGAAGACATGAGACATGCATTAACGTGCGTTTATGCATGTCTCAGGTCATCCCCCACCATATTTTGATTTAAAAAACTAAGTTATAAAATAATGAGTTTTTTCTATCAAAATATGGCTGGGGAAGGGCCTGAGACATGTATAAATGTACGTTTCAGAGCCTGAAACGCACGTTTATGCGTGTCTCAGGTCTTCCCCAATCATATTTTGATAAGAAAACCAAACACTCTATGAATTAATTTTTTAAATTCATAATATGGTGGGGGATGACATGAGACATGCATTAACGTGCGTTTCACAGCCTGAAACGCTCGTTTATGCGTATCTCAGGTCTTCCCCAACCAAATTTTGATAGGAAAACCAAATACTTCATGATTTTTTTTAATCATAATATGGTGGGGGAAGACATGAGACATGCATAAACGTACGTTTCAGGGTCTGAAACGCACGTTTTTTCATGTCTCAGGTCTTCCCCTTTGTATTTTGATAAAAAAACCAAACAATTTATAAACTGTTTTGTTTTAATCGAAAAAAGCTGGGGGAAGACATGAGACATGCATTAACGTGCCTTTCAGGTTGTGAAATTTACGTTCATGCATGTTTCAGGCCTTCCGCCACCATATTTTGATTAAAAAAGCCAATTACTTTCAAAATGGGTTTTATTAACAAAACATGGTGGGGAAAGACCTGAGACGAGAATAAAAGTGTGTTTCACAACCTGAAAAGCACGTTTAAGCATGTCTCATTCTTCCCCCACCAAATTTTGATTTAGAAAAAACCAATTACTTTAAAAACGTTATTTTTTAAAGTCAAAATATGATTGAGAAAGACCTGAAACTTGCATAAACGTGCGTTTATTAGCCTGAAACGCACAATTATTACTTGTTTCAGGTCTTCCCTCACCATATTTTGATAAGAAAAAAACCATATACGAAAGTAAGAAATTCGACAGTTGTTAAATCAAATTATGGCGAGGGAAGGACCTGAAACATGCATAAACGTGCGTTTCATAGCCTGAAACGCACAATTATGCGTTTGTCAGGTCTTCCCTCACCATATTTTGATAAGAAAAAAACCAAAGTGGAAAGTAAGAATTTCGAGACTTTTTTCTATCAAAATATGGTGGGGAAGGGCCTGAGACATGCATAAACATACGTTTATGCGTGTATCAGGTCTTCCCCAACCAAATTTTGATAGCAAAACGTATTGATTGTTTTTTTTTAGATCATAATATGGTGGGGAAAGACATGGAAAATGCATAAACGTGCGTTTCAGGGCCTGAAACGCACGTTTTATCATGTCTCAGGTCTTCCACACCATATTTTGATAAAAAAAACAATTACTTTATAAATTGGTTTTATAATCAAAATCTGGTGGGGGAAGACCTGAGACGAGAAAAAAAAAGTGTATCACAACCTGAAAAGCACGTTTAAGCATGTCTCAGGTCTTCCCCCGCCATATTTTGATTTAAAAAACCAATTACTTTATAAAAGTTTTTTGTTTAGTCAAAATATGGTTGAAGAAGACCTGAAACATGCATAAACGTGCGTTTCATAGCCTGAAACGCACAATTATGCGTGTGTCAGGTCTTCCCTCACCATATTTTGATAAGAAAAAAACCAAATTCGAATGTAAGAAATTCGAGAGTTTTTTTAATAAAAATATGGCGAGGGAAGGACCTGAGACATGCATAAACGTGAGTTTCAGGGCCTCAAACGCACGTCTATGCATGTCTCAGGTCATCCCCACCATATTTTGATTTAAAAAACTAAGTTATAAAGTAATGAGTTTTTTCTATCAAAATATGGCGGGGGAAGGGCCTGAGACATGCATAAACGTACGTTTCAGAGCCTGAAACGCACGTTTATGCGTGTCTCAGGTCTTCCCCAATCATATTTTGATAAGAAAACCAAATAATGCATGATTTTTTTTTCAAATTCATAATATGGCGGGGAAGACATGATACATGCATTAACGTGCGTTTCAGGGCCTGAAACCCACGTTTTTGCATGTCTCAGGTATTCCTCACCATCTTTTCATAAAAAAACCAAATACTTTATAAATTAGTTTTATTATCAAAATATGGCGAGGTAAGGACCTGAAACATGCTTAAACGTGCGTTTCATAGCCTGAAACGCACAATTATGCGTGTGTCAGGTCTTCCCTCACCATATTTTGATAAGAAAAAAACCAAAGTCGAAAGTAAGAACTTCGAGAGTTTTTTCTATCAAAATATGGTGGGGAAGGGCCCGAGACATGCATAAACGTACGTTTCAGAGCCTGAAACGCACGTTTATGCGTGTCTCAGGTCTTCCCCAACCAAATTTGGATAAGAAAACGTATTGATTGGTCTTTTAGATCATAATATGGTGGGGAAAGACATGAAAAATGCATAAACGTGCGTTTCAGGGCCTGAAACGCACGTTTTAACATGTCTCAGGTCTTCCACACCATATTTTGATTAAAAAAAAACCAATTACTTTATAAATTGGTTTTATTATCAAAATATGGTGGGGGAAGACCTGAGACGAGAATAAAAAAGTGTATCACAACCTGAAAAGCACGTTTAAGCATGTCTTAGGTCTTCCCCGCCATATTTTGATTTAAAAAACCAATTACCTTATAAAAGTTTTTTGTTTAGTCAAATATGGTTGAAGAAGACCTGAGACATGCATAAACGTGCGTTTCAGGGCCTGAAATGCACGTTTATGCATGTCTCAGGTCTTTCCTCACCATATTTTGATTTAAAAAACTAAGTTATAAAGTAATGAGTTTTTTCTATCAAACAATGGCGGAGTAAGGGCCTGAAACATGCATAAACGTACGTTTCAGAGCCTGAAACACACGTTTATGCGTGTCTCAAGTCTTCCCCAATCATGTTTTGATAAGAAAACCAAATACCTTATGAATTTTTTTTTTCAAATTCATAATATGGTGGGGGAAGACATGATACATGCATTAACGTGCGTTTCAGGGCCTGAAACGCACGTTTATGCATGTCTCAGGTCTTCCCCAGCATTTTTTGATAATAAAACTAATTTAAAAAGTTTTTGGTTTTATTATCAAAATATGCTGGGGGAAGACCTGAGACATGCATAAACGTGCGTTTCCGGGCCTGAAACGCACGTTTATGCATGACTCAGATCTTCTTCAACCATATTTTGATTTAATTAACGTGCGTTTCAGGTTGTGAAATTTACGTTCATGCATGTTTCAGGCCTTCCGCCACCATATTTTGATTTAAAAAGCCAATTACTTTCAAAATGGATTTTATTAACAAAACATGGTGGGGAAAGACCTGAGACGAGAATAAAAGTGTGTTTCACAACCTGAAAAGCACGTTTAAGCATGTCTCATTCTTCCCCCACCAAATTTTGATTTAGAAAAAACCAATTACTTTAAAAACGTTATTTTTTAAAGTCAAAACATGATTGAGAAAGACCTGAAACTTGCATAAACGTGCGTTTATTAGCCTGAAACGCACAATTATTACTTGTTTCAGGTCTTCCCTCACCATATTTTGATAAGAAAAAAACCATATACGAAAGTAAGAAATTCGACAGTTGTTAAATCAAATTATGGCGAGGGAAGGACCTGAAACATGCATAAACGTGCGTTTCATAGCCTGAAACGCACAATTATGCGTTTGTCAGGTCTTCCCTCACCATATTTTGATAAGAAAAAAACCAAAGTGGAAAGTAAGAATTTCGAGACTTTTTTCTATCAAAATATGGTGGGGAAGGGCCTGAGACATGCATAAACATACGTTTATGCGTGTATCAGGTCTTCCCCAACCAAATTTTGATAGGAAAACGTATTGATTGGTTTTTTTTAGATCATAATATGGTGGGGAAAGACATGGAAAATGCATAAACGTGCGTTTCAGGGCCTGAAACGCACGTTTTATCATGTCTCAGGTCTTCCACACCATATTTTGATAAAAAAAACAATTACTTTATAAATTGGTTTTATAATCAAAATCTGGTGGGGGAAGACCTGAGACGAGAAAAAAAAGTGTATCACAACCTGAAAAGCACGTTTAAGCATGTCTCAGGTCTTCCCCCGCCATATTTGATTTAAAAAACCAATTACCTTATAAAAGTTTTTTGTTTAGTCAAAATATGGTTGAAGAAGACCTGAGACATGCATAAACGTGCGTTTCATAGCCTGAAACGCACAATTATGCGTGTGTCAGGTCTTCCCTCACCATATTTTGATAAGAAAAAAACCAAATTCGAATGTAAGAAATTCGAGAGTTTTTTTAATCAAAATATGGCAAGGGAAGGACCTGAGACATGCATAAACGTGCGTTTCAGGGCCTCAAACGCACGTCTATGCATGTCTCAGGTCATCCCCCACCATATTTTGATTTAAAAAACCAATTACTTTATAAAAGTTTTTTGTTTAGTCAAAATATGGTTGAAGAAGACCTGAGACATGCATAAACGTGCGTTTCAGGGCCTCAAACGCACGTCTATGCATGTCTCAGGTCATCCCCCACCATATTTTGATTTAAAAAACTAAGTTATAAAGTAATGAGTTTTTTCTATCAAAATATGGCGGGGGAAGGGCCTGAGACATGCATAAACGTACGTTTCAGAGCCTGAAACGCACGTTTATGCGTGTCTCAGGTCTTCCCCAATCATATTTTGATAAGAAAACCAAATAATTCATGATTTTTTTTTCAAATTCATAATATGGCGGGGAAGACATGATACATGCATTAACGTGCGTTTCAGGGCCTGAAACCCACGTTTTTGCATGTCTCAGGTATTCCTCACCATCTTTTGATAAAAAAACCAAATACTTTATAAATTAGTTTTATTATCAAAATATGGCGAGGTAAGGACCTGAAACATGCTTAAACGTGCGTTTCATAGCCTGAAACGCACAATTATGCGTGTGTCAGGTCTTCCCTCACCATATTTTGATAAGAAAAAAACCAAAGTCGAAAGTAAGAACTTCGAGAGTTTTTTCTATCAAAATATGGTGGGGAAGGGCCCGAGACATGCATAAACGTACGTTTCAGAGCCTGAAACGCACGTTTATGCGTGACTCAGGTCTTCCCCAACCAAATTTGGATAAGAAAACGTATTGATTGGTTTTTTTAGATCATAATATGGTGGGGAAAGACATGAAAAATGCATAAACGTGCGTTTCAGGGCCTGAAACGCACGTTTTAACATGTCTCAGGTCTTCCACACCATATTTTGATTAAAAAAAAACAATTACTTTATAAATTGGTTTTATTATCAAAATATGGTGGGGGAAGACCTGAGACGAGAATAAAAAAGTGTATCACAACCTGAAAAGCACGTTTAAACATGTCTTAGGTCTTCCCCGCCATATTTTGATTTAAAAAACCAATTACCTTATAAAAGTTTTTTGTTTAGTCAAATATGGTTGAAGAAGACCTGAGACATGCATAAACGTGCGTTTCAGGGCCTGAAATGCACGTTTATGCATGTCTCAGGTCTTTCCTCACCATATTTTGATTTAAAAAACTAAGTTATAAAGTAATGAGTTTTTTCTATCAAACAATGGCGGAGTAAGGGCCTGAAACATGCATAAACGTACGTTTCAGAGCCTGAAACACACGTTTATGCGTGTCTCAAGTCTTCCCCAATCATGTTTTGATAAGAAAACCAAATACCTCATGAAATTTTTTTTTCAAATTCATAATATGGTGGGGGAAGACATGATACATGCATTAACGTGCGTTTCAGGGCCTGAAACGCACGTTTATGCATGTCTCAGGTCTTCCCCAGCATTTTTTGATAATAAAACTAATTTAAAAAGTTTTTGGTTTTATTATCAAAATAAGCTGGGGGAAGACCTGAGACATGCATAAACGTGCGTTGCATAAACGATCTTCTTCAACCATATTTTGATTTAAAAAACTAAGTTATAAAGTAATGAGTTTTTTCTATCAAACAATGGCGGGGTAAGTGCCTGCGACATGCATAAACGTACGTTTCAGAGCCTGAAACACACGTTTATGCGTGTCTCAGGTCTTCCCCAATCATATTTTGATAAGAAAACAAAATACTTTATGAATTTTTTTTCTTCAAATTCATAATATGGTGGCGGAAGACATGATACATGTTTAAACGTACGTTTCAGAGCCTGAAACACACGTTTATGCGTGTCTCAGGTCTTCCCCAATCATATTTTGATAAGAAAACCAAATACTTTATGAATTTTTTTTTTCGAATTCTTTATATGGTGGGGGAAGACATGATACATGCATTAACGTGCGTTTCAGGGCCTCAAACGCACGTTTATGCATGTCTCAGGTCTTCCCTCACCATATTTTGATTTAAAAAACTAAGTTATAAAGTAATGAGTTTTTTCTATCAAAAAATGGCGGGGTAAGTGCCTGCGACATGCATAAACGTACGTTTCAGAGCCTGAAACACTTGTTTATGCGTGTCTCAGGTCTTCCCTCACCATATTTTGATTTAAAAAACTAAGTTATAAAGTAATGAGTTTTTTCTATCAAACAATGGCGGGGTAAGTGCCTGCGACATGCAAAAACGTACGTTTCAGAGCCTGAAACACACGTTTATGCGTGTCTCAGGTCTTCCCCAATCATATTTTGATAAGAAAACAAAATACTTTATGAATTTTTTTCTTCAAATTCATAATATGGTGGCGGAAGACATGATACATGCATAAACGTACGTTTCAGAGCCTGAAACACACGTTTATGCGTGTCTCAGGTCTTCCCCAATCATATTTTGATAAGAAAACCAAATACTTTATGAATTTTTTTTTCGAATTCTTTATATGGTGGGGGAAGACATGATACATGCATTAACGTGCGTTTCAGGGCCTCAAACGCACGTTTATGCATGTCTCAGGTCTTCCCTCACCATATTTTGATTTAAAAAACTAAGTTATAAACTAATGAGTTTATTCTATCAAACAATGGCGGGGTAAGTGCCTGCGACATGCATAAACGTACGTTTCAGAGCCTGAAACACACGTTTATGCGTGTCTCAGGTCTTTCCCAATCATATTTTGATAAGAAAACAAAATACTTTATGAATTTTTTTTCTTCAAATTCATAATATGGTGGCGGAAGACATGATACATGCATAAACGTACGTTTCAGAGCCTGAAACACACGTTTATGCGTGTCTCAGGTCTTCCCCAATCATATTTTGATAAGAAAACCAAATACTTTATGAATTTTTTTTTTCAAATTCTTTATATGGTGGGGTAAGACATGATACATGCATTAACGTGCGTTTCAGGGCCTGAAACGCACGTTTATGCATGTCTCAGGTCTTCCCTCACCATATTTTGATTTAAAAAACTAAGTTATAAAGTAATGAGTTTTTTCTATCAAACAAGGCGGGGTAAGTGCCTGCGACATGCATAAACGTACGTTTCAGAGCCTGAAACACACGTTTATGCGTGTCTCAGGTCTTCCCCAATCATATTTTGATAAGAAAACAAAATACTTTATGAATTTTTTTCTTCAAATTCATAATATGGTGGCGGAAGACATGATACATGCATAAACGTACGTTTCAGAGCCTGAAACACACGTTTATGCGTGTCTCAGGTCTTCCCCAATCATATTTTGGTAAGAAAACCAAATACTTTATGAATTATTTCTTTCAAATTCTTTATATGGTGGGGGAAGACATGATACATGCATTAACGTGCGTTTCAGGGCCTGAAATGCACGTTTATGCATGTCTCAGGTCTTCCCTCACCATATTTTGATTTAAAAAACTAAGTTATAAAGTAATGAGTTTTTTCTATCAAACAATGGCGGGGTATGTGCCTGCGACATGCATAAACGTACGTTTCAGAGCCTGAAACACACGTTTATGCGTGTCTCAGGTCTTCCCCAATCATATTTTGATAAGAAAACAAAATACTTTATGAATTTTTTTTCTTCAAATTCATAATATGGTGGCGGAAGACATGATACATGCATAAACGTACGTTTCAGAGCCTGAAACACACGTTTATGCATGTCTCAGGTCTTCCCCAATCATATTTTGATAAGAAAACCAAATACTTTATGAATTTTTTTTCTTCAAATTCATAATATGGTGGCGGAAGACATGATACATGCATAAACGTACGTTTCAGAGCCTGAAACACACGTTTATGCGTGTCTCAGGTCTTCCCCCATCATATTTTGATAAGAAAACCAAATACTTTATGAATTTTTTTTTTCAAATTCTTTATATGGTGGGGGAAGACATGATACATGCATTAACGTGCGTTTCAGGGCCTGAAACGCACGTTTATGCATGTCTCAGGTCTTCCCTCACCATATTTTGATTTAAAAAACTAAGTTATAAAGTAATGAGTTTTTTCTATCAAACAATGGCGGGGTAAGTGCCTGCGACATGCATAAACGTACGTTTCAGAGCCTGAAACACACGTTTATGCGTGTCTCAGGTCTTCCCCAATCATATTTTGATAAGAAAACCAAATACTTTATGAATTATTTCTTTCAAATTCTTTATATGGTGGGGGAAGACATGATACATGCATTAACGTGCGTTTCAGGGCCTGAAATGCACGTTTATGCATGTCTCAGGTCTTCCCTCACCATATTTTGATTTAAAAAACTAAGTTATAAAGTAATGAGTTTTTTCTATCAAACAATGGCGGGGTATGTGCCTGCGACATGCATAAACGTACGTTTCAGAGCCTGAAACACACGTTTATGCGTGTCTCAGGTCTTCCCCAATCATATTTTGATAAGAAAACAAAATACTTTATGATTTTTTTTTCTTCAAATTCATAATATGGTGGCGGAAGACATGATACATGCATAAACGTACGTTTCAGAGCCTGAAACACACGTTTATGCATGTCTCAGATCTTCCCCAATCATATTTTGATAAGAAAACCAAATACTTTATGAATTTTTTTTCTTCAAATTCATAATATGGTGGCGGAAGACATGATACATGCATAAACGTACGTTTCAGAGCCTGAAACACACGTTTATGCGTGTCTCAGGTCTTCCCCCATCATATTTTGATAAGAAAACCAAAAACTTTATGAATTTTTTTTTTCAAATTCTTTATATGGTGGGGGAAGACATGATACATGCATTAACGTGCGTTTCAGGGCCTGAAACGCACGTTTATGCATGTCTCAGGTCTTCCCTCACCATATTTTGATTTAAAAAACTAAGTTATAAAGTAATGAGTTTTTTATATCAAACAATGGCGGGGTAAGTGCCTGCGACATGCATAAACGTACGTTTCAGAGCCTGAAACACACGTTTATGCGTGTCTCAGGTGTTCTCCAATCATATTTTGATAAGAAAACCAAATTTTTTATGAATTTTTTTTTTCAAATTCATAATATGGCGGGGGAAGACATGATACATGCATGAACGTACGTTTCAGAGCCTGAAACACACGTTTATGCGTGTCTCAGGTCTTCCCCAATCATATTTTGATAAAAAAACAAAATACTTTATGAATTTTTTTTTCAAATTCATAATATGGTGGCGGAAGACATGATACATGCATAAACGTACGTTTCAGAGCCTGAAACACACGTTTTTGCGTGTCTCAGGTCTTCCCCAATCATATTTTGATAAGAAAACCAAATACTTTATGAATTTTTTTTTTCAAATTCTTTATATGGTGGGGGAAGACATGATACATGCATTAACGTGCGTTTCAGGGCCTGAAACGCACGTTTTTGCATGTCTCAGGTCTTCCCCACCGTATTTTGATAAAAAACCAAAACTTCATAAATTGGTTTTTTAATTTAAAAAAGGCGAGGGAAGACCTGAGACATGCATAAAAGTGCGTTTCACGGCGTGAAAGGCACGTTTATGCGTGTCTCAGGTAATGCGTCACCATATTTTGATTTTAACAAGCAAATTACTTTAAAAATTGGTTTTATTATCAAAACAAGACCTGAGACATAAATAAACGTGTGTTTAACAACCTGAAAAGCACGTTCATGCATGTCTGAGGTCTTACCCCATCATGTTTTTATTTTAAAAAAATATTTATAAAGTATTTGATTTTTTTAATCTAAGTATGTTGTGGGAAGGCCTGAGACTTGCATAAACCTGCGTTTCAGGGCCTGAAACGCACGTTTATGCATGTCTCAAGTCTTCCCCCACCATATTTTGATTTAAAAACTAAACTATAAATTAATGAGTTTTCTTAAACAAAATATGGCGGGTAAGGGCCTGAGCTATGCATAAACGTGCGTTCCAGAGCGTGAAACGCACGTTTAGGCGTGTCTCAGGCCTTCCCCAACCATATTTTGATAAGAAAACCAAATATTTTATGAATTGTTTTTCTTTTAAAATCGTAATATGGTGGGGCAAGACATGAGACATGCATAAACGTGCGTTTCAGAGCCTGAAACGCACGTTTATGCATGTCTCAGGTCTTCCCCCACCATGTTTTGATAAAAAAAACCAATACTTTATAAATCGGTTTTTTTAAATCAAAAAAAGTGGGGGAAGACCTGAGACATGTATAAACGTGCGTTTCAGGGCGTAAAATGCACGTTTGTGCATGTCTCAGGTCTTCCGCCACTATATTTAGATAATAAAAGCCAATTACCTTATTAAATTGTTTTATTATCGAAATATGGTGGGGGAAGTTCTGAGACAAAAATAAACGTGTGTTTCACAACCTGAAAAGCACGTTTATGCATGTCTCCGGTCTTTGCCCACCATGTTTTGATTTAAAAAATTATAAAGTAATATTTTTTTAATCAAAATTTGATGGGGGAAGAATTTATGCATGTCTAATGTCTTCCCCCACCTTATTTTGTTTAAAAAAAAACAATTTATAGAGTATTAGTTTTTTCTGTCAAAATTGGGTGGGGGAAGACCTGAGACACATGCATAAACGTGCGTTTTAGAGCCTTAAAGGCACGTTTAAGCATATCAGGTCTTCCTCCACTATATTTTGTTTTCAAAAAAACAATTACTTTACAAATTGGTTTTTTAATCAAAACATGGTGCAGGAAGACCTGAAATAGGCATAAACGTGCATTTCAGGCCCTGAAACGCACGTTTATGCATGTCTCAATTCTTCCCCCACCTTATTTTGATGAAACCAGTTTATAAAGTAATAGTTTTTTTCTATCAAAATTGGGTGGGGGAAGACCTGAGACACATGCATAAACGTGCGTTTCAGAGCCTTAAAGGCACGTTTAAGCATATCAGGTTTTCACTACCATATTTTGATAAAAAACCAATTAATTTACAAATTGGTTTTTATTTAAAATATTGTGGAGGAAGAGTTGAAACATGCATAAACGTCCCACAATATTTTGATTAAAAAACCAACTTAAAAAATATTTGCCTGTTTTATAAATAAATATGAAAACCAAAGACTTTATAAAATAATTTTTTTAATGCATAAACGTTATTTTGCTTTAAAAAAAGTTTATATCAAATATGGTGGGAGAAGACCTGAGATATGCAATTTAAAAGGGCCTGAAACGCACGTTTATGCATGTCTCAGGTCTTCCCCCAGCATATTTTGATAATAAAACTAATTTATAAAGTTTTTGGTTTTATTATCAAAATAAGATGGGGGAAGACCTGAGACTTGCATAAATGTGCGTTTCAAGCACTGAAACGCACGTTTATGAATAACTCATGTCTTCTCTCACCATATATTGATAAGAAAACCAAAGACTTTATAAAATAATTTTTTTATTGCATAAACGTTATTTTGATTCAAAAAGAGTTTATATCAAATATGGTGAGAGAAGACCTGAGATATGCAATTTAAAAGGGCCTGAAACGCACGTTTATGCTTGTCTCAGGTCTTCCCCAGGCATATTTTGATAAAAAAAACTAATTTATAAAATTTTTGGTTTGATTATCAAAATATGCTGGGGGAAGACCTGAGACTTGCATAAATGTGCGTTTCAAGCACTGAAACGCACGTTTATGAATAACTCATGTCTTCTCTCACCATATATTGATAAGAAAACCAAAGACTTTATAAAATAATTTTTTTAATGCATAAACGTTATTTTGATTCAAAAAGAGTTTATATCAAATATGGTGGGATAAGACCTGAGATATGCAACTTAAAAGGGCCTGAAACGCACGTTTATGCATGTCTCAGGTCTTCCCCCAGCATATTTTGATAATAAAACTAATTTATAAAGTTTTTGGTTTTAGTATCAAAATATGCTGGGGGAAGACCTGAGACATGCATAAACGTGCGTTTCAGGGCCTGAAACGCACGTTTATGCATGTCTCAGATCTTCTTCAACCATATTTTGATTTAACAAACCAATTACTTTATAAAAGTTTTTTGTTTAGTCAAAATATGGTTGAAGAAGACCTGAGACATGCATAAACGTGCGTTTCAGGGCCTGAAACGCACGTTTATGCATGTCTCAGGTCTTCGCTCACCATATTTTGATTTAAAAAACTAAGTTGTAAAGTAATGAGTTTTTTCTATCAATCAATGGCGGGGTAAGGTCCTGAGACATGCATAAACGTACGTTTCAGAGCCTGAAACACACGTTTATGCGTGTCTCAGGTCTTCCCCAATCATATTTTGATAAGAAAACCAAATACTTTATGATTTTTTTTTCAAATTCATAATATTGTGGCGGAAGACATGATACATGCATAAACGTACGTTTCAGAGCCTGAAACACACGTTTATGCGTGTCTCAGGTCTTCCACAATCATATTTTGATAAGAAAACCAAATACTTTATGAATTTTTTTTTCAAATTCCTTATATGGTTGGGGAAGACATGATACATGCATTAACGTGCGTTTCAGGGCCTGAAACGCACGTTTTTGCATGTCTCACGTCTTCCCCACCGTATTTTGATAAAAAACCAAAACTTCATAAATTGGTTTTTTAATTTAAAAAAGGCGAGGGAAGACCTGAGACATGCATAAACGTGCGTTTCACGGCGTGAAAGGCACGTTTATGCGTGTCTCAGGTCATGCGTCACTATATTTTGATTTTAACAAGCAAATTACTTTAAAAATTGGTTTTATTATCAAAACAAGACCTGATACATAAAATAACGTGTGTTTAACAACCTGAAAAGCACGTTCATGCATGTCTCAGGTCTTCCCCCATCATGTTTTGATTTAAAAAAAAAACATTTATAAAGTATTTGATTTTTTTATCTAAGTATGTTGGGGGAAGACCTGAGACTTGCATAAACGTGCGTTTCAGGGCCTGAAACGCACGTTTATGCATGTCTCAAGTCTTCCCCCATCGTATTTTGATTTAAAAACTAAACTATAAAGTAATGAGTTTTTTCTAACAAAAAATGGCGGGGAAGGGCCTAAGCTATGCATAAACGTGCGTTCCAGTGCTTGAAACGCACGTTTAGGCGTGTCTCAGGTCTTCCCCAACCATATTTTGATAAGAAAACCAAATATTTATGAATTGTTTTTCTTTTAAAATCGTAATATGGTGTGGCAAGACATGAGACATGCATAAACGTGCGTTTCAGAGCCTGAAACGCACGTTTATGCATGTCTCAGGTCTTCCCCCACCATGTTTTGATAAAAAAACCAATACTTTATAAATTGGTTTTTTTAAATCAAAAAAAGTGGGGGAAGACCTGAGACATGCATAAACGTGCGTTTCAGGGCGTAAAATGCACGTTTGTGCATGTCTCAGGTCTTCCGCAACCATATTTAGATAATAAAAGCCAATTACCTTATGAAACTATTTTTATTATCGAAATATGGTGGGGGAAGTTCTGAGACATAAATAAACGTGTGTTTCACAACCTGAAAAGCACGTTTATGCATGTCTCCGGTCTTTGCCCACCATATTTTGATTTAAAAAAAATTATAAAGTAATATTTTTTTAATCAAAGTTTGATGGGGGAAGAATTTATGCATGTCTCAGGTCTTCCTCCACCTTATTTTGGTTAAAAAAAAACAATTTTTAGGGTATTAGTTTTTTCTGTCAAAATTGGGTGGGGGAAGACCTGAGACACATGCATAAACGTGCGTTTTAGAGCCTTAAAGGCACGTTTAATTATATCAGGTCTTCCACGGCCATAATTTGGTAATAAAACCAATTACTTACAATTGGTTTTTTAATCAAAATATGGTAGAGAAAGACCTGAAACATGCATAAACGTGCGTTTCAGGGCCTGAAACGCACGTTTATGCATGTTTCAGGTCTTTCCCACCTCATTTTGATAAAATAAAAACCAATAACTTTATAAAAAAATTTTAAAATCAAAATTTGGTGGGGAAGACTTGAGACATTCATAAACGTGCATTTCTGGCCCTGAAACGCACGTTTAAGCATGTCTCAGGTCTTGCCCCACAATATTTTGATAAAAAAAACTAACTTATAAAGTATTTGCCCTTTCTATCAAAATTTGGTAGGGAGACCTGTAAATGCATAATCGTGCATTTCAGGCCCTGAAATGTACGTTTATGCATGTCTCAGGTCTTCCCCCACGTTTTTTTGATAAAACTTGTAAAGTATTTGGTTTTATTACCAAAATATGGTAGCGGAAGACCTGATATGGTTAAACGTGCCTTAAAGGCTTTGAAACGCACGTTTATGCATGTGTCAGGTCTTCCCCCACCCAATTTTGATCGAAAAAAACTAATAATTTAAAATTGTCTTTTTTTTCATCAAAATAAGGTGGGGGAAGACCTGAAACATGCATAAACTTACGTTTCAGAGCCTGAAACGCACGATTAGGCAAATATCAGGTCTACCCCGCCATATTTTGACTTAAAAAAACAATTTTATAAAGTAAATGGTTTTTTAAAAATCAAAAAATGATGGGGAGGACCTGAGACATGCATAAATTTTTCCCCCATCAAATATCGATTAAAAAAACTGTTACTTTAAATTTTTTTAAAATCAAAATATGGTGGGGAAGATCTGAGACATGCATAAACGTGCGTTTCAGGCCCTGAAACTCACGTTTATTAATGTCTCAGGTCTTCTCCCACCTCATTTTGATAAAAAACCAGAGAATTTAAATATTAGTTTTTGTTATTCAAAAAAAGATGGCTAAAGACCTGAGACATGCATAAGCATGCGTTCAGGTCGTGAAATGCACATTTATGCATGTCTCAGGTCTTCCGTCACCATATTTTGATAAAAACGCCAATTAATTTATAATTTGGTTTTATTGTCAAAATTGGGTAGGGGAAGACCTGAGACATGCATAAACGTGCGTTTCAAAGCCTTAAAGGCACGTTTAATTGTATCAAGTCTTCCGCGGCCATAATTTGGTAATGAAACCAATTTCTTACAAATTGGTTTTTTAATCAAAATAGGGTGTAGAAAGAGCTGAAACATGCATAAACGTGCGTTTCAGGGCCTGAAACGCACGTTTATGCATGTTTCAGGTCTTTCCCCCCTCATTTTGATTAAAAAAACCAATAACTTTAAAAAAAAAATTTAAAATCAAAATATGGTGGGGAAGACTTGAGACATTCATAAACGTGCATTTCAGGCCCTGAAACGCACGTTTAAGCATGTTTCAGGTCTTGCCCCACGATATTTTGTTTAAAAAACCAATTTAAATAGTATTTGCCATCTTTATCAAAATTTGGTAGGGAGACCTGAAAGTTGCATAATCGTGCGTTTCAGGCCCTGAAATCTACGTTTATGCATGTCTCAGGTCTTCCCCCACATTTTTTTGATAAAAAAGCCATATTATAAAGTATTAGTTTTTTTCCATCAAAAATGGGCGGGGGAAGACCTGACACACATGAATAAACATGCGTTTCAGAGCATTAAAGGCACGTTTAAGCATATCAGGTGTTCTCCTAGCATATTTTCCCCCCATTTTTCCCTTTTGAAATTTTTCCCCCATCAAATATTGGTCAAAAAAACTGTTACTTTAAATTTTTTTTTAAATCAAAATATGGTGGGGAAGATCTGAGACATGCATAAACGTGCGTTTCAGGCCCTGAAACACATGTTTATGCATGTCTCAGGTCTTCCCCCACCATATTTTGATATTAAAAAAACAAAAACTTTATAAATTAGTTTTATTATCAAAAAATGGTGGGGAAGACCTGAGACATGCATAAACGTGCGTTTCAGGGCCTGAAACGCACGTTTATGCATGACTCAGGTCTTCACCCAGCATATTTTGATAATAAAACTAATTTATAAAGTTTTTGGTTTTATTATCAAAACATGGTGGGGGAAGACCTGAGACATGCATAAACGTGCGTTTCCAGGCCCTGAAACGCACGTTTATTAATGTCTCCAGGTCTTCTCCCACCTCATTTTGATAAAAAACCAGAGAAATTATGTATTAGTTTTTGTTATTCAAAAAAAGATGGCTAAAGACCTGAGACATGCATAAGCATGCGTTCAGGTCGTGAAATGCACATTTATGCATGTCTCAGGTCTTCTGTCATCATATTTTGATAAAAACGCCAATTAATTTATATTTGGTTTTATTGTCAAAATTGGGTGGGGGAAAACCTGAGACATGCCATAAACGTGCGTTTCAAAGCCTTAAAGGCACGTTTAATTGTATCAGGTCTTCCGCGGCCATAATTTGGTAATGAAACCAATTCCTTACAAATTGGTTTTTTTAATCAAAATATGGTGTAGAAAGAGCTGAAACATGCATAAACGTGCGTTTCAGGCCTGAAACGCACGTTTATGCATGTTTCAGGTCTTTCCCCCCTCATTTTGATTAAAAAAAACCAATAACTTTAAAAAAAAAAATTTAAAATCAAAATATGGTGGGGAAGACTTGAGACATTCATTAACGTGCATTTCAGGCCCTGAACGCACGTTTAAGC
>NC_087065.1:31925183-31992683 GCF_963678635.1 Symsagittifera roscoffensis | reverse complement strand
AGGAAAAAAAAATTGACTTGAAAACTAAAAAAAGTTTTGACCTATTTTGAAGCATTCCGAACAGATTTTGATGCCAATTTTTCTTGAACTAGGTTGATATTTCTTGAAAATTACTTCAAAGAAAGAAGAATTGCTAGTTTGTAGCAGGAATGAAAAAAAAATCAGAAAAATCAAGGAAAAAAAGTGATTGTTTCGAGACTTCAGCATGAAATTTTCCAGTTTCGTGGATTTTCTAAGTATAAATATGAAGTATTGTACATATTTGCATTTCTCTCGAAGTGTGGTTTTTGAATAAGTTACAGGAAAAGCGAATTCATTGAGAATTGTTTATGCAGTTATCCATTTTATCGGGTATCCACAAAACAGCCGTTTTGGCGGTTTCTAGGAAAAAACGCAAAAATATCAAAATTCCTCGAGCAGGTTTATAAATCTATACACACGGCTAAAAAGATCTCACACTGGGATTGTTTTGGTATATAGAACAGTTTTTAACAACCTCTAGTTGTTGAGAATTTGTTAAATGAAATTTTGAAATTAAAAAAAAAATGAAAAAAATTGACTTGAAAACTACAAAAAAATTTTGACCTATTTTGAAGCATTCTGGACAGAATTTGATACCAATTTTTTTGAACTAGGTTAAAATGTCTTGAAAAATACTTCAGAGAAAGAAGAATTGCTAGTTTGAAGCAGGAATGAAAAAAAAATTAGAAAAATCAATTGAAAAATGATTTTTTCGAGATTTCAGCATGAAATTTTCCAGTTTCGTGGATTTTCTAAATATAAAAATGAAGTTATATACACAATTGGATTTCTGTCAAAGTAAGGGTTTTGAATAATTTACAAGAAAAGCGAAATAATTTAAGAATTGCTTAAGCAGTTATCCGTTTTGTCGGTTATTCAAAGAATAGCATTTTTGACGGTTACTCGAAATACATTTTTAAGTTCATACATACCGCTAAAAAGAACCCACAATGAGCTTTTTTTAATATACGGAACGTTTTTTTACAAAATCTAGTTGTTGAGAAATTATTTTAGGGAAATTTTGAAACTAAAAAATAAAAAAAAATTGACTTTGAAACTCAAAATTTTTTTGACTTCTTTGAAGTATCTTAAAGAGACTTTGATTGAGGTTTTTCTTGGATTAGGTTGATATTTGTTAATTGTTACTTCAGAAAAAAAAGAGTTGCTACTTTAACTCCGAAATGAAAAAAATGATTGATGAAAAAAATGGATTTTTTGAGATTTCAGCTTGAAATTTTATAGTTTCTTGGATTTTCTAAGAAAAAGATGTTGAGTACAAGACATATTTGGAATCCTCAAGAAGAATTTTTTTCAAAAAAAACTTTTTCGAAAAGCGACTCAATGAGAATCGTTTGAACAGTTATCCGTTTTGTCGCGTATCCAAACAACAGCGTTTTGACGGTTATTTGAAAAAGTTGCAAACTTTTTTTTAAACATTTTCAGATCAAAATCATAAGTCGGTACATCCGATTTGACAAATAAAGCTCATTGATTGTTATTTAAAAATAAGATTTTGCTTATCAACCTCTAGTTTGAAAGAAATTATTAATCGATTTTTTGAACTTAAAAAAAAGGAAAAAACTGACTTGAAAACTAAAGTTTTGACCGATTTCGAAGTATTTTGAAGAGTTTTTGATTCTGTTTTTTCTTAAATTAGGTCGATACTCGTTGAGTGTTACTTCACAATAACAAAATTTGCTAATTTAAGTCCAAAATGAAGTCGCGTCGTCTCCGCCTTGTTCTGAAAAGTCGCGCCGTCTCCGCTTTGGTCTGAAAAGTCACGCCGTCTCCACTTTGTTCTGGAAAGCTGCACCGCATCCACCTCAACCGCGAGGAATATAACCTTGGTCGCTCCGTCTCCAGCTTTGTCTGGAAAATTGTGCCGTCACCGCCTTGGTCTGAAAAGTCGCGCCGTCTCCGTATTGGTCTGAAATGTCGCGCGGTCTCCGCCTTGGTCTGGTAAGTCGCGCCGCCTCCGCCTTGGTAGCGAGGAAAGATTTCTTGATCGCGCCGTCTCCGCGATGGTCTGGAAAATTGCACCGTATCCACCTCAGCCGCGAGGAAAATCATCTTAGTCGTGCCGCCTCCGGCTTTCTCTGAAAAGTCGCGCCGTCTCCACCTTGGTCTGGAAAGTTGCACAGTATCCGCCTCAATCGCGAGAAACATGATCTTGGTCGCGCCGTTTCCAGCTCGGTCTGAAAAGTCGCGCCGTCTCCGCATTGGTCTGAAAAGTCGCACGTTCCCGCATTGGTCTGAAAAGATGCGCCGTCTCCTCCTTGGTCTGGAAAGTCGAGCCGCCTCCGATTTTGTAGCGAGGAATGGTTTCTGAGTCGCGCCGTCTCCGCGATGGTCTGGAAAGTAGCGCCGTCTCAACATTGGTCTGGAAAGTAGCACCGTATCCCCCTCAGTCGCGAGGAATACAATATTGTTCGCGCCGCCTCCACCTCGGTCTAGAAAGTCGTGCCGTCTCCGCCTTTCTCTGAAAAGTCGCGCCGTCTCCACCTTGGTCTGGAAAGTTGCACAGTATCCGCCTCAATCGCGAGAAACATGATCTTGGTCGCGCCGTTTCCACCTCGGTCTGAAAAGTCGCGCCGTCTCCGCATTGGTCTGAAAAGTCGCACGTTCCCGCATTGGTCTGAAAAGATGCGCCGTCTCCTCCTTGGTCTGGAAAGTCGCGCCGCCTCCGATTTTGTAGCGAGGAATGGTTTCTGAGTCGCGCCGTCTCCGCGATCGTCTGGAAAGTAGCGCCGTCTCAACATTGGTCTGGAAAGTAGCACTGTATCCACCTCAATCGCGAGGAATACAATCTTGGTCGCGCCGTCACCACCTCGGTCTGGAAAGTCGCGCCGTATCCACCTCAGTCGCGAGGAATATAATCTTGGTCTCGCCGTCTCCACCTCGGTCTGGATGGTCGCACTGTATCCACCTCAGTCGCGAGGAAAATAATATTGGTCGCGCCATCTCCACTTCGGTCTGGAAAGTAGCGCCCTCTCGGCGTTGGTCTGAAAAGTCGCGCCGTCTCCACCTTGTTCTGGAAAGTAGCGCCCTCTCCGCCTTGGTCTGAAAAGTCGCGCCGTCTCCACCTTGGTCTGGAAAGTCGCACCGTATCCACCTCAGTCGCGATGAATATAATCTTGGTCGCGCCGTCTCCACCCCGGTCTGGAAAGTCGCACCGTCTCCGCCTTGCTCTGAAAAATTGCGCCGTCTCCGCATTGGTCTGAAAAGTCGCGCCGTCTCCGCATTGGTCTGAAAAGTCGCGCCGTCTCCTCCTTGGTCTGGAAATTCGCGCCGTCTCCGCCTTGGTCTGAAAAGTCGCGCCGCCTCCGCTTCGGTCTGCAAAGACGCGCCGTCTCCACCTTGGTCGCGAAAGACTTGAAAGTGCACATTTTGGTCGCGCTGGCCAAGCCGGTCGCGCCGTTGCCTTTGGAGTCGCGCCGTTTCCTGAGTCGCACCGTATCCACCATGATCGCGAAAATCGCGCCGTCTCCACCTCGGTCGAGAAATCCCTGAACAACTTTTTTAAAGTCGCGCCGTCTCTATGTTGGTCTGGAAAGTCGCGCCGTCTCCCTCTTGTTTTGGAAAGTCTGGAAATAGCTAGGTTTGGTCGCGCCGGTCACGTCATTTCCTGACCCGCAGGGTCGCGCCATATCCACTAGGTCGCGAAAATCGCGCCTTAGTTTTTCGGTCGCGAAAGTCTGGAAATGGCAACTCTTGATCGCGAGAGTGTGGACATACCAAATATGTATCGCGATGTTTTGCTCGCACCACCTCCGCTTCGGTCGCGATAGTCGCGACGGATCATCATGGTCGCAAAAGTCTGGAAATGCCATGTTTTGGTCGCCAAAGCCTGGACATGCCTAATTTTGGTCTGGAAAGTCTGGACATGCCAAAACTTTGTCGCGAAAGTCTGGACATGAGTCTGGGACCTCGACCCGCGAAGACCGCTCAATAACCGATTAAAAACCGCTCAAATCTTGCTTGAAAAACCGTTCAAAAATCACCGCAAGAAATGAGCGGTTTTTGAGCGGTTTTCTAAGCAAGATTTGAGTGGTTTGAGCGGTTTTTCCAAAAAACCGCCCATACCGCCCAAACCGCCCAAACCGCTCAAACCGCTCGAATCTTGCTGGAAAAAGCGCTCAAACCGCTCATATCTTGAGCGGTTTTTGAGCGGGATCTCGACCCGGGTAACAAAACATACACACCCCCCCCCCTCTCCCCCGGCAGTTGGGGGATGTTGTTTTGATACAAAAATTGTTCAAACTTACAAGCTCAACGATAAAAAGTTCACTGTGAAAGAAACGTATTTCAACTGATTAGGCTGGATTAAAAAAAATGTATGCTGTGATTAAACATCATTTGTTCAATTTAACAAGCTGAATAAAATTTTTTTTATGTATACTAAAGTGGTCAAACAAGAGACAAGCAATTTAGCAGAAATCATTTCTTACATGGCAACTGAAAAGTTTACAAATCAGTGATGATTTTTAACGCAATATACGCTTGCATTTTGCTTTATGTTGGCTGTTGCAGCGTAAGTAATAAATTTTGGTTCGAAAACTTCTCTCAGCAGATTGTTGTAACTTATTGTGCAAAAACCAAAAATTAGTATGCGAACCAAAAACTTATCAAAATATCAACAAAGATGATTCAGTAGATGGCGGCGAAAAAGTATGCGCTTTGCCGCTGATAAAAGTAATGCGCTTTGCCGCTGAATATAGGGTACATAGCTGAACACTATTAAACACTAAACAACCCTCAAAACTAGTTTTTTTAATTGAACTACAAGCCCGTACAGAAAATAAAAATACAGATATGCCCAGGGTTAATACATTTGTTGTGAGATTGTATATCTGTCCAGAACTGTATCACACATGTTCAGACCTGGAAGATACAAAAATTTAATGTTACAGAAAAAAATACAGATATGTCCAGGGTTAATCCATTTGTTGTGAGATTGCATGTCTGCCCTGAACTGCATCAGACATGATCAGATCTGAAAATTTTTTTTGAAGTTTTTGATTGGATTCTCAACTTTTGTTTCGTGTCTTGTCTTTTTCGTTGAAAATAGTTATTTTAACAAATAACACTTAAACTCGTTTAAAATCACGTCCTTGTTTTCAGTTTTTGAAAAGCACGCATAGAAATAAATTCTACAGACGTAGAGCCTTCGAATAATGTGTTTGTAATAATTCTGGTACGAAAAGTCGAGTGGCTAAGAATAAAAACCTGCGAAACAAAAGATATTTTTCAGTTTTTTCCTATTATTCCCAAATAGCTTCCCCGCGGTCTGTGGAAATTGAAAAAAAACATGTTATTACAAAGGATTTATTGTTTAGCAGGAGTAATATTTGTGCCACCTGACTCGGTCTCCCATCGTTTTAAATTAACTTTAGAGAAGTTCGCTGAAAGAATAAAATTGCGATCCTTGTTTCGAGGACTTTTTTTTGGGAATCTTGATTTCTATTACAGAGAGAGAGATAGAGAGAGAGAGAGAGAGAGAGAGAGAGAGGGGGAGAGGGAGAGAGAGAGAGAGAGAGTGAAGTATAAATTCAAGTCTTCTGAAAAGACAATAATACAATTTGCTTAAATTAATTAGAAACAGATAAAAACAGTTCTGATTAAGTTTTCGTTAAAAGTTTTCATCAACATGCTCAGAGTCATTCGTAACTTCTTATCTCGAAGACGAAATTACATGAAAAATTTGATTTATCGTGGTGACGCAACTAAAATAGCTTGGCCTTTTTTTAAACTAGTTTTTGTATTGTTTTCTACGATCATCGCCGAATTGTTCTTTCAGTCTTTTCGACTAATTTTAGTCCGTTTATGTCGTCGCAAGAACTGATGCGCATTGATTGTCCATTTTCTTGTTCATTTTCATGTTCTTCAACATCTGGCAAGTAAGTGTTTTAGTTAAAATATTGAAAAAGAAACAATTCAATAAGTCTTTTAAACAGCTTGTTTTTTCGCCTTGTTTGCAAAAAAAATTGATTAAAGCTGTTTTTAGACCTTTGAATCGATCTGCCCAGGAGTCTTTTTGAAATTTTAGCTAGTGGAAATCTATCCAACAAAAACTTGGAAACCAGATCTAAGCATCTTAAAATCTTGCCTTTATCAGATCTTGTCCTCCAGACGTGGTGCATGTTTCGTTTGGACAAGGTCATGTCTGAATCACGACTGGATCAAAACGGTGGGAGGTGGTGAACAGGGAGGGGGGAGGGATGTAAAATGTAAGACAAAAAGTAAAAAAAAATTGATAATCTAATTTCGTGAATAATCTATTGAAAAAATCCCTTATAATTGATTACAACCGATTTTAAGGGTCATATTGGCATAAAAAATATACGAAATCTAATTCATTTCCAATAGATTTAATCGATTATAATCGATTATAATGCATTATAATGATATAAAAAATAATTGATGATAATCCATTTTTGATGGATTATAATCGAGTTGTACTTTTATAGATACTGCCTATAAAATGAAATTATAGTCGATAGTAGTAGATGTTGAGTCTGAAAAGGGGGGGGGGGGGTGCATGGCGGACCGCATGTAATAAGATACGTTATAGATTTTCGGTCCGCCATGCTATGTATTAAGATTGGGTATATGGTCTACATCGTATTAAGATAGGGAATACCGATGGTAAGGTTTCAGTGTGATGGTAAGATAAAGAAAAACGAAAATTTTTTGTCTAATTTTTTCGCAAAAATCTCGGCGCGCGTTACCTAATTGGGAACAATTGATTGTTAATTACGTGTAGAATTAGGATTATATATTAAGTTTTTTTTTTTTTGGTGGTTGGTAAGTCAATGGTAAGAGTTTTTGTGCAAAAACTTGGAATTTTTATCAAAAATTTTTTTTCGAAAAACCTCAAAAAACGATAAGGTTAGCTATTATTTGACCTACTTTATTAAATAATCTTACTTTCTATCTAATTGAAACGATAATCTTACTTTCCATCTAATTGAAACAATGCTGAAACCTACAGAGACCTCGAAAAAAAAATCAAATTTTTTGAGAAAAAAAATTAAATTACAAAAAAAGTATATAAATCACTGCATTGTATAACAAGTTTACCGCAACATTTTACATTTTAACATCATAAAGCCAATATAATACAACATCATGAATAAATTTACTTGACCAGATCAGTTCTCATAAGTTCAGTGGTTTTGTATGAATTCCATCATCTTGTACTTGTCTTTTTGGATAAAAATAGCTTAGTCCTTTCTTTGTCTGTTCATATGTGACCACCATATGATTTATAGTTCTGAATCCTCTGTTAGTAGATGTAAGATTAATTGCTTCATCAAGCACTCTCCTATACTTTGCTAAAGATCCATCTCCAGAGTCTTCTAGAACCCGCTTATTCAACCATTTGCTGCTAAATTTGAATTTGTCTAACTTGTTGTCATAGCAGCAATATATCTTACTACATAAACAGAGCATTTCTGTGCACCTAAATTCTTCTTTGAAAAGTCCCGGCTCCCGCTTATCATGTTTTTTATGGATACTACAACACGTTCGAGGAAAAAATTTAGATTTTGCAACCGCCTTGAAGGAATCTCTGCAATCACTCTCCCTCATTTTTTCCCAAGCAGCTCTCTTATCTGGTTGGATGCAATCGTACAAAATTTCTTCTGCAAGTGCCAAGTAAAGTGAGTCTGTGTCCATCTCCAACTCGTCAAATTTATATACATCACAGAACTTGTCAAAGAAGTTATAGTAGAGTTCCAACATTCTCAGTTTTGCATACCAATGATGGGTTCTCTGTGCTCAATGGTTGACTTCAACAACTCCACCTCATATAAATCCTTCTCAACTGTGTTAAGTCTCTTAAACAGTGGTTCATTGATTGCCTTATGAGTTTTTTCATCGTTGAGATATTTTGTGATTGTATGTCTCGATCTATCCATGATCTGATATCCATAGGAGGAATTACCCAAGAGCTTCATTGTTTCTGCTACAACTCCTGACAAAGGGTTTTCATCTCCTTCTCTTCTTGCATCAACCACCGATTGAACGAAATTATTGAAACACTTCCGAGGAGAATATTGAACAAATCGGTAAATTTTGTTGCACTGTAATCCAAGTTCCAAACCATAAAACCTTACCATTGGTTTTCCCTATCCTTATACATTGTAGACTCCATACCCAATCTTAATACATAGGTGGCTGACCGGATACTCTTTAGCCTATGTTAATACCTGGGGGTCAGCCTCCTCCCCCCCCCCCACTTCAGCTCCAACATCTACTACTGTCGATTATAATCCATGGAACTCCAGTGCGGGTAACTATTATAATTGAGCCGCCTAAATTGCTGTGGTCACTTTTTCCGAGTTGTTTCTCGTCGTCTTATCATTTTTTATAGAATCAGTTCTACTTAAGACCTCATGTTGAAATTTTTCTAATGTAGATAAGAGTTTTCTAATTTTCGCTACTAGAAAATTTTAGCGCAAATTTAGATTATCTCTCAAAAATTCATGTCTTCAAGGATGACTTCGGACTTCGGACAATATTCATTTCGAATTTAAACATCTTTAAAACTTATACAGGAGAAAAAATAACGCAACTAGATAACTGAAAAATTTAACTTCCCAAATGACATAACTCAACAGATGTTCATATGTAAAAGTTTTCCCAAATGACAAAAAAAATGTAGTTATTTCTGGAAATTCAAACGTTTTTAAACAAATAGTATTTCTCAGAAAAAAAATTACAAAAATAAAAACAATTCAACAAAAACTTGAATTGTTGCATGCCAATCCTGTTGTCAAGTGACTTTTTTTCCAGAGAGATTGATCACAAGGAGCTAAAAATTTTTGACGTCCATAGAAAAAAAAGGCCAGACCTACCATCCATATATTCATCAAAGATTGATTTCAAGGTCTTATCAAAATACTTAAAAAACGTGAAGAGTGAAGACTCTTTTACAGGCCGTGATGAATTTTTTGCTAATTTTTATGAGAACTGAGTTAGGACCGATGTGGTTAACTCATAGAGTAATTTCGGATAGGGTACACCGTCTGCTCGTCACGCTATCTTATTTTCGGCCGGATAGATTCGTGCAACTTCTTAGTCTAATACCGATCCTAATCTTACTCTTATACTATCTAGTCTCAGGTTATTTAACTAGTCTCTGCTAGGCTCAATAGATCTAGGGTATACTGGTTTATTGCGGCTGCTGAAGTTCTCTTGGAGAGTCAACTAATTTCTAAGTTAAATTCAAATCTCTCTGGTGCTGAAATTACAAGTAATTTCAGCACTTACAAATAAGTGGGTTGTTAGTTAGGTGGATCATGATTGGTTAATATTAAATACTTTACAGTGGTAAAATATCTAATTTATCCAATCATAAAATGTAGTTTAGATCAGGTTCCACCCATCCGGGTTTTACAGAGTTTTTTAGAATAGTCTTTCTGCAATTCGAAGGATGGATGATGGACGTTGGTATTTGGCGAACATCATATTTCTTCTGGGTTCTCTTGTTAGAGAAGTTCCAGGTCCAATCGTTGTATCTTTAAATGACAACGACTGGGTTTTCGCAACAAACTCAAATCTGATTTCAGAATGGTTGGCTATGACAGGTTTTTCTGTTTCATGTAGAGAACTTCTTTTGTGTTTGACCTTGTCTGGGAATGGCGTGGAGATTGTGCCTGGAGGGGATGCCTGGTTACTCGGATCTGTACCTATACTTGAACATCGAGGTGGTCATTGGTCTAGTTCAATGAAGTCCTTTTCTGCGAAGTCAAGTCGTACTCTAAATCCTTTGAGTTGCGATTGTGAGCGGCATATTGATTGTGGTTGGCCATTCTTTTTCGAGTGTAGTGGGGTCATTTTGTCTTTGGATGTTCGTCTTTGGTGTTGTATGCTGATCTTTATATTGCATAGTATAATTTACATTTTATAAAACTTTTATTAGTTTGGTGTTTTAATTATGATTTTGGTTAGTTGTTTTCACAAAAGCTTTTTGTTTTAGTTCGGTTATTTTGAAGAGTTACTCACACTTGAGTACCTCTTATTAAAAATAGGAGTGTGGTCACAAAGCGTGGATGTAGCGCGGTGGGTTAGGCCGGCTACAGAGCATGCTCAGGACGTCCTCTCTGGTGGGTTAGGCCAGGAGTGGGAGTATGATTTCGTGCGGTTTCTGTGAGAGGTCCTGTTATGTGATAACGTTTTATGTTGGGTTTATTGTGGTTTTTCTTATGTTTCGTTGGTTGTGTACTTTTTTCAAAAATCAAATTGTTTTTGGTATGGGTTTGTATTTCGACTTTTTTGTGTTTTGTTATTTCTTTCTTAGACTTTATAATAGTCTTCAAAAGAATAAATTATCCAGTTTTAAACTGGGTTAATCCGGTTTGGGTACCGTTGGTTTCCTTTTCTTAATCATGCTGTTATTCTATGATTTGTGGTGTTTAGTAAGCTGCGTTGGTTAGTTTTGTTTAGTATATAATTCCTTTCCAACCGGGTCAAAGGAAAGTTTGAAACGTGTTATCGTGTGTTAGAGTTGTTGAGTGTGAAAGCTTAAAACTGAAATTCATTATTTAAACAATTCTTCGTGGGCGAGCTGTGCGAGTGTGGATAGAATTTTTGTGCGAATGAATGGAAGTATCAAAAGGTTAGTACTGCATTTTCGTTTTATCAATTTACTACATAGAATTTCAATTTTACGGCTAGTTGTTGGGAAAAATTAAGTTACAAATTTGCATCATTATTAGATTTACTGCTTGTGGGGAAACAATTTATAAATTAAATTACTGCATTGGTATGAATTTTATTTAATTTGGTTGGTGCAAAATATTAATAGAGTTTTAAACAATTTGGAGAAGTTTTCTATTTTTTATTTTTCTTTTGTGTTTTTTGCAGATGATCGTTGGATGAAGACTAAAATTCTAAATAAGACATGGATAAAGAATGGTTAGTTTTTCATTTTCAATTTATTAGTTAATAATATGTATAAATCATACTTACCTGTTAGTCGTCGGGGAAAAAACCGTGGGGGAAGATGTCGTGGATTATGTCGGAAGTTGTTAGTAGTTTTGCTAGTATGTGGATGATGTTTTTAGTTTGAAGCAGTGGCCAAAGCAATTGAAGTGCTTTAATGGTTGTTAGTTCTTCAGTGCCAACTGCAAACTCATAAGGTGTGTTTTGGATGAGATTATATAATTTGTGATTGTATTTAGTGTTGTGGATGAATTCTAATATCGGGATTTCTATAGGTTGAACAAATTCATGTGGGATAAGGAAGGGTCTGGATTCTTCTGCGTTGAAGGTCTTCGTGATGGGACAAAAAATATACATTTGGGTTATGGGGTCGTAATTGCGAAGAATACCATGAAGGTTAGTATCTTTGATGCAATATGTGAAGTTAAAAAAAATGGTGAAGTGTATTTAGAATTAATAAATTGAAAACGGTGGTGTGGTTGTCTTGACGGAGTGTGTAGATCAAAGTGATTTTGTATGAAGCGATAATATGAATATGTGTGGGTTTGTTTAGTGCGTAACATAATGTCGTGTGAGCAGTGCAAATCTCGTTCATGTGGTGCAAGGAAATGAAAGGTTAGTGAAAATAATTGAAATCGTTCTTTAAAACTTTCGTAAGCTTGTGTGTCGGTTAGTGCTTCAGAAATGATGTGGTCAAATTTGCGATCAAATATATTGAGTGTAAATACATATGGTGTTTTAATGAAGAATTTTTCTGTGATTTGTGGGTTAGCGAAGCGATCATCATCTAAAAATTGGTCTTGGTTAGCGCGGATGATGTTATGATCGTAATATTCTAGCGTATATTCGTTAGCTCGGGGTGCAGTGTATGTTTTTAGTGACATTTTATATCCTATATAAGTAAATTTTCTATGTGTTAGTGGTGTAGTGAGTCGATATAGCATATCCTGATTTCTTTCTATATCGATGTGAGTATTAGATAAAGGTAGGCAAAGGGGGTTAGTAAAATGATAATATGATGTCCAAGGAAGGGTAGGCATTAAAACGTGTTCATCTACAAAACTACGTGTGTCGTTAGTGTCGTTAGGGGTGTTCAAAGTATATTGTGGAATTGAGGATAAGGTGATAGCTAAAAATTCTTTCGTGTTAGTGTGATTTGGATGATTTATATATTCACGGGCTGTTCCTGGTTTTGTTGGGAATGGATGGTTTGGGAATTTTCTTTTGAAAGTGCGATAAGCTCTATTAGTGCTAATTGAAGATTCGGTGGATGTGGATGATGGTGCTAATGATGCGGTATAAGCTGAAGAGGGTGTAGGAGTAGGTGGGTTTGATGATTCTATTGTGGATGAAATCTGGTTTATAGTGGAGGTGTCAAGGTGGAAGGGTTGTTGTTGTAGGGTGATAAAATTATCTAGTTCTGGGGAGATTTGGGGGGTGTCTGGAGAATTGGATGATCGGTCTGAATGAAGTGAAGAGTAGGTTGGGGTGACTTGGGAAGCATAAGAGGGTGTAGAAATGGTTGGGGCAGGGTTATTTGGTGGGATTGGTTGAAAAGGGGGTTTGGAAAAAACTGAGGGATTGGTTTGAAAATTATTGGATGGAAATGGTTCAGAGTCTGCAAATTCATCAGGGGTTTCAATATTTGGGTTATTGAGTTGTGAAATGGAGTATAAAACTGAGATTTGTGAATTAGTATCTGAATTCATGCCTGATGTTATATTATTGGTTGGGAAATCGGGTGGCGGGAAAGCAAAAAGTGGAATTATTGTAATTGGAGTGTTGATGTTGGTTGGGTGGGAATTTGAGCGGTGTAGGGATCCAAGTTGTCGGCTCATCGTGGGCTAAAAAAATTATTATTTTGAGACTGAAAAGCGGTGGTATGGGGTTGTTCTATAATTTGTTCATAAGTATTTTCATCTAGTGAATGGTGTGTCATTATATGTTGGATGGGACTTTGTGATATGGTTGGTCTAAAATTTGGATTATGTGTTATTGCTAAATTTCGAAAATTTCGTGGGACTAGGGATAATGGATGTTTATGTGGTAGGGGTGGTAACTGTGGTGCTGTAGGCGTTGTGTCTACATTGTTATGTTCTTCGTCGTATGTGTTCTGTCTTGTTGCTATTTTTGTGTTGTATTCCTTTATTTGTGCGTCTAAAAGAATTTTGTTTATTGATGAAGAAAAAATTCCAAAAAATCCTGCAAATAATATGCGTGCTACATTTGCTTGTCTGTTTACTTGTGTGTGTATAGCACATGTGGTGTAGATTCCTTTTAAGAGTGAAAAAAGAAATCCTATAAAGTTAAACATTGCATATAAAATAGTTAGTTTTTCTAAGATGTAGTAGGGCCATCCTAGAAAGTCAAGAATTTCATTTTTGAGTGTAACGAAGCTAAAAATATTTATAGGTGAGATATCTTGTGGTCGGTTTTTTTCACCGTTTAGATATATATAGTCTTTAATGTCTTTAAAATATCCACTATAGTCTTGTGTATAAATGTCTGCAAATCCTGCGGTTTCGGCAAGTTTGCGTAAGTTTTGGTCAATTGATTGTCTTTGTATAGTGTCCATTTGTGTTAATAATTCTTGGAATTGTTGTGTTCTAATGTGATGTTGGATATCGGATTTTGAATATATTCCAATTGATTGTAAGTCAATATTTGGGTTTCGAGCGATAGCTCTAATGCTTTCAGGTGAAAATTTTTTGAGTGATTGCATTAATGTGGGATATGGGGTAAGAAGGTAATATTTATCTTCACCAGGGTTTAGTTGTACTACATTGTGGCTATTTTCTGATCCACATGGGACTGCGGTATCCCAGAAATAGGTTCTTCTTGAAAGTGTAACAACGAAATGTACTTTATTCTTATAAAAGATAGGGATTCTTTTATAGCATCGTTTATCTTCAAAAACATATAGTGGTGATACTTTTTTGGTACAGGTATAAAACCATAAAATGTTTCCTTCGTAGTCTAAAAAATTTGATCTATTTCCTGATAGTAAATATCCTGCGTAGGGTTTTTTTGATACTGCTAGTGCAAGTGATTGTAGGATTTGTGTCCTTTCTAATTCGCATAGTTGGTGAAGTGTTTCTAATTCGGAGAGTGACATTTCTTGAAAAATGCGGTTAATCGTGTAGTCTAATTTCATATCTAGAAGAATATCATAGTGGATATTACCGAAATATGTATTATTCATTAGTGATAGTTCTTGTAAACGTGTGCTTGTAGTGTCATGGGGTTTTAGATGTCCACCAGGTTGATCGTTACTTTTTTGAAAACTAACTGGTATATATGGTGTTCCTTCGTTGATAGGATGACTTGTGGCGTATGGGTCGATTTTTATTTTTCCAGTGGTCATGTCGAATCCTTTTTCGTATTCAACTAATATTACGGAGTATTGTGTTTTGTAAAGTGGGTTTCTGTATTTACATGCAAGTTCTGTTTCTTGATATATTTGAAAACGTGTCAATTTATTTTCTATATTGTGTATGTTCCTAAAATTTGAATTTTGTTTTCGTGATGGATTTACTTGTTCATATGGAATTGATTGTATAAAATATTTTTCGTGAAATTTTATCATACGAGCGTGTATTTTTGCTACTTGAAATGTTGTACATGTGTCTTCGGGGAACCAAACAATTGTTGCTTGTGTTCGTGTTGTAGGGTCACGATAGCCTTGATCGTTTTTACAAGGTAATCTAATTCCTTGATAGATCATTGTGTTGTCTGATAAATCGCGTGTGAGTTGTATTTTTTCGAGTTGTATTTTCCAATCGAAAAACATGATTTCATGATATCCTTTATTTTTTGTGTCTGCTTTGCAGTTTGATGGGTTATTTATGCCAATATGTGGTATCCAGTGTTTATCGTGTATGTCATAAGTTAATCATCCGTGTGCGCCGTTATATGGGTATTTTTCATCTAATTTTATATGTCCTTGATATCTTTCAAGTTCTGCTTGATGTACAGAGTCTGAAAAAACTTGGAAGTATACTAACTTTCTATCTGAGTTTTTATTTCTTGTGATATTTAGTCTGAGTAACTCGTTTTTACAATCTTCGGGATGGAGATGTAAAAGTCATTCGATATTACTCTGGTAGAATGATTCGTGGTCAAGTCGGTTTTTGTTTCCATTAGAAACTTGTGAACAATGTACTTTCTTTTCAGAAAATGTTGCTGTGAATTTATATCCTATAACTGTTGTTGCTCGGGCTTTTGAATAAAGTGTTGCTATTACATTTGTAGTTTCTAAGCTTGTGGTTCTGTTTCGCATTGTGATACTTGATTTATTGCATATTTGTGTAGTGTTTTTTGTTCGTTTTCTTCACAATCATAGTGTGTTACTAATAAATCTTGGGGTCCTGTGCGGGGGGAAGGGTTTATGTTTTGATTGGAGATTACTAGAAAAAGGAGTTGGAGAAAAATTAATATTTTTAGAATATACATGTGTATGATAATCCTGAGTATGGGTTATAAAATGTGATGTAACCAATTGTCTTTTTGGTATATCTGTCGTTTTTATATATTACTTCAGTTGTTATAAATGGTGGTGGTAGTGATTGAGCTGTTATGTTTGGTGGGTTTAATGGGTAGGGATGTTGAGTAATGTTGTTTAATTTAACTGTGATTTCAAATTTTAATTGTAGACTATTTTGTTGGAGTATTTGGATGTTGTGATCACGAATGTCTTCGTGGATGTCTTGTCGATATTGTAGTCTTTTGAGTGCCCAGTTTTGGAGTCGGTTACTTTCTAGGTGTTGTCCAAATAATGGTGGAGGTGCTGTGAATGTATTCCAATGTAGTCTTAAAGGAATATTTGTTGATGATTGTTCTCGATTCGATATCTAGCGTCGAGGTTATTTGGAAAATTTAAGTTAAAAGGCGTCGGTGAAATCTGGCTGATTGATGGTGTTGATGGTAGTGATAATGTTTCTGGTAGTGATGAGGATGTTGTTGTATCCGTAGAAATATCTATTGGGTCATTGGTTAAATTTGGTTCACCTTGTGTGAATGAATGTGTTGTCCAATATGGTAGTCGTGATGTTTGGTTTGGGGGGTTAAAGGGATTTTCACGTATTTGTTCAGATGTTGGTGTTGAACCTAAGTAATCTGAGGGTAGGCTTGAGGTGCTACGTTGTGAAAGAAGCGTAGGGGTTTCTGGTAATATACCAATGGGGTTTTCTGGAGTACTTTGTGATGGGGATTGAGGTATATCAAAATGAACTCGGGGAGTTTGAGAATTTCTGTTTCGTCGAGGATGTATAATTTGTCTATTTATTTCTACTGTATTTTGGTTTTGACTAAGATTGCGTATTCTACTTAATTCTTGTGGTAGTGTTGGGTATAGGTTATATGTCGGTTCACTTAGAGGTGCTTGTCGTTGAACTGGTTCTAGTGGTTCAGATAAGCGAGCGTGTCGTTCTTCAAAAGTATTTGGGTTATCTTGAAAGGAAATTCGTGTAGATGTTTGGGGGTTTTGGGTAGTTGGAGGTGTTGTTGGGTTATCTTGGGATGATGTCGGTGAAGACTGACTGTGTGATTGTTGGTTAGCAATTTTTGATAGTTTTTGGTCTATTCTTTTAGTGAAAAAATTTATGTTTATTATAGTATTCTTCTAGAAAAAGAATTAGGAGGATTGTTGCTAGGGCGAATGTGATGATTGCTTTCTTTATACATTTGCATATTGTCAAGATGAGGGATGATAGAAATGTTATAAAAATTACAAATAGTAAAAAAATACCTGTTCTACTAAAAATCGTTCGTATCATTTAGATAAGTTTTGTGAATCGTACCTGTGGATATAGTCAAGAGCTTTTGAAAGCTGGAGGTATAGTTCAAATGTGGAATAGAAAATTTTGCAAAAAAACGATTAAAATTATTACAAAAGATTCAAAGGTATCAAAAAGAAATATGATTAAAAGTTTAAATATCGTAAAAAATTGTTTGAGATTGGTTAGAATTATGTTGACTGATTGAGAGAAGAGCATTTAAGAAATGACTTCTCAATCGAATATTTTTTGTTGTTTGAGGCAATTTTCAAGTGTGGTCGAATTATTTATTGGTTTTTTGACAAGTGGGTTGAGTTTTGTGAAAAATTGTTGGGGGCAATTTTTATGGTGATCGGAGGTCTTCTTTTTCTTTATTTTTATTTGTCAAATGATCTGGGGTATTTTGAGATTTTTATAATCTAGGCTAATTAAAATGGTTCTTTTACTTTAGGCTAAGTTAACAGATTTGTTTTTTGGGGGTATTTGAGGTCTAAGTTGGGGAAATAATGTTGATATTTGGGTTATTAGATAAGGGAGGGTTATTATATTATGGTTATATTTATTTTAGTTGTCAAATTGAAGTGGTTTGCTTATTTTTGACCTGGAGGTCGCAAAGTTATAGTTATAGATATCTGGAGTTTTATATCGTTCGTCTAGTTGATCTGTGTTAAAGTTAGAGAAGGTGACGGATTGGATGAACCCTATTGGCTAATTATGAACTAGAGTCGCTGCGTGTTTGTCAGCATGTTATTGTGAAAAATGGAAATTCAAAATGTTTCAGAGGTGCAAAGATTATTAAATATAAAATTAAAGCTGTTTTTGAAATTCGACTTTCTTTAATATTTTAGATTGTGGAATGAATGTTTTATAGTTTTTACGTGGTTGATTTCTAAGTCGTGATGACTCTCTATGTTCTGATTTGTCGAATTGTTCTTGGGGTATTACTTTTTCTATCATTTTTTTGTTTTTTCTTTCTTTTTGAGATGCATTTTGATCTAGCTTTTTTGTAATGTTTTTCGTTGTAGTTGATTTTGTATTTTGGTTTTCGAGGTGAATGTCATTTTGTTCCTTTATTGTATTTTCCATATGTGGGTTATTTTGAATAACTTTTAAACCTGTAAAAGAATATAATTGAGTTAGTTCGCGTAGTGCGTATTCTTTTGGGTAATAAGTTAATAGGTTATTTCGATGTTGAATGATTTCTTTTTGGTCTGAGTCGGTGATTTTATATGTGACATCAGTGGGTTTTGCAATTACTTGGTATCGTCCTTTACGAAGGGGTTGTATTTTTATAGAAAACCCTTTTTGAGTGTTAAAATTGGGTATTAAAACAAATGTTCCAATTTTTAAATCGGAGGCTGGTGTAAAGCGTGAATTTATTTGTTAATTTATGTTTTGCCTTTGTAACAACTTTTTTGTTATTTTTTGGTAAATTTCATTGTGTTTTTTTATCTCTGTTTAAAATCCATTCGGTGTGTGTACCGGAGGCTAATTTAAGAAATTGTGGGTGATGAAAATGATCTTCATCGTGTGTGTGTAAAGGTAGATTATAACAAATTGAGTCTTCATTCGGTTGACAATAACTTTGTGCATTTTTATGAGAGTTTGCTGTAAACATTTTTGGTTTGCGTGGCTTTTGATCAAAAACCATTTCATATGGTGACATTCCTAGAGTTGTCGTGATTTGTGAATTATATGCTAAGGGAAATAGTTTTACATCTGCTGACCATTCGGTGTATCTTGTATCATTTCCATTGATGATACATCTAAGATATTCTTGTAGTGAACGGTTCATACCTTCGACTAAGCCGTTTGTCCAAGGTGCGTGAGATGTACGTGGTTTGTGTTTGATGTTATTTAAATGACATAGTGTGATGATTTCATTATTTATGAATTCTGTACCGTTGTCTGTAACTAAAATTTCTGGTAGTCCAAATTTGGCTATCCAGTGTTCATAAAGCGTTGTGTAAGCGTAATAAGCGTTACAATGTGGTACTGGGTTAAGTGCTACATAATAAGTAAATGCGTCAACAATTACCATAATGTAGGAGTTTCCTTCGGATGAGGGTGAAATTGGTCGGTCCTTTTGTATCAAATGAGATACGGTGATTAAAGTACAAACTTTGACCTTTAAAATCTTGTTTTTGTGCTATTTGTTTTTGATTTGGATAAGGTTTATTTAGTTGACATACTATACAATCATTGCATAGTACTTTTATCCAATTTGGTGCATTTGGGAAATAAAAGTTTTGTATGAAATTTGAATATGTTTTCTCTGATCCAGAGTGTCCTTTAATGTTTTGTGTATGTGAAATATTAAAAGCTATGAGAATCATACTTAAAGGAAGACAGGGAACTGTAGATTCATTTAATTGGTATTCTAGAAGGTCTGTGTTTTCGTTAATTGTTGTATTATTAAATTTTCGAAAGTATCAGAGGAGTGTTTTATTTCCTAAAATAGTTGTATCTGCCTTGACGGGTTTAGTTTTATATTTGTGCCATGATTTTAGTTGTCTAATTACTGGATCAAGATTTTGATATTGTTTCAAGGTTGGAATTGTAATTTTTTCTGTTGGAGGGAGAAAAATGTTTTCAATTTCTAATTTAGATAAAGAAATTGTATCAAGTGGGTCATGGAGGTCAAAAACTTGATTTATTGTGTATTTTGTATCGTTTGTTTGTGGTCCTGATAAATTTATTTTATCAGTTAGATTTTCTTTTTCAATTAATGGAAAAAGGTCTTTTTTATGCGGGTGTTGTTTTATTCTTTTTTGTTGGGTGTTTTTTTATCCATTGTGAGTATGGAATTGGTTTAAAAGTTGATGTTCCAAGTAGATCAACTTCATAGTGGTTATTTTGGCAATCTAAATAAAGTGGGAAATGTTGTAAACTATTTATCTGTGATTGTTCAACGTCAGTTTTTACTGCATATTTGCATTCTTGTCGGGGTGATGTTTCGTTTTCTGCAAGGTAGAATTTTATATTTTTGGGTATTTCAACTGTAGTTTTACGTGTAAGTAATTCAGGTGGTGTATTTCGACTTAAAGTGTCTGGTAATGGAAGATTTTTTCCTGCTGTCCAAACTATATGTAAGTTTGGGAATTTCATTAGAATTAATTGAAATCTATAAACTCGGTGATTTGGGTTGGATTTTTGTGTAAAAAGAAAGATGATTGGTTTGTGATCTGTGAATAGAACTGTTGGATGTTTTGATCCAAGTATTAGAAATTCACATCTGTTAGTGTATATATTATGGCTGTACATTCTCTCATTAGAGTTGAGAGTCGTAGCTCTGCTTGAGTGAATATTCGAGGATTTGCTGATATAAGGTTCATTTTGTTTGTACCATTGTGTGATTGTAATAATGCTGCGCCGATGCCAAAATTCGAAGCATCGCACATTGCATAGAATGGTTGATTTGGATCTGGAATTGTATTCGAAATTTGTTCAGTTAAGAGTTTTTTATTTTCTTCAAATCGTGCTTGATGTTCTGTATTCCATTCAAAATTATTTTGTTGTCTAAGTATATTATAGAATGGTCTGAGGTATAGTTGCATTTTTTAGACATATTTGCTTAGAAAGTTTAACATTCCAAGGAATTCTTGGATTTTCTTTTTATTTGTTGGTGGTTGGAGCTTCTGAATAGCATCAATGCGTAATTTTAATGGAGTGATTGTTTTTCTTTCTATATTATGTCCTAAGAATTTAACTCGTGTCAAAAAGAAGTGTGATTTATCGGGAGCGGCCTTCAGATTTTCGTTTTGAAGTATTTTGTGATAGTGTTCTAAAACATTGAACTTTTCTTCTTTGTCTGTGATTGCATAAAAACATCGTCTAAATAGGTGATTGCGTTTTTCTTGAGTATTAGTGGTCTAAAAATTTTGCTCATAAAAGCTGAAAATGCTGCTGGTCCTATGGATATTCCATAGAATAGGCGGTTGAATTCATATTGTTGATTTCCAATAACAAATTGTGTTAGGCGTCGCGATTGTTCATCTAGTGGCATTTGATTGTATGCACTATTCATATCTGCGGTTGTAAAGTATTTTCCGTTTATTTTTGTTAAAATAACTTGTATTGGTTCAATAGGCCAATTGCACTTTGATTCGTCTATGAGTGAATTGAGGTGTCTATCGTCGAGAACTATTTTTAATGATTCTCCTTTTGCTAGGATGATAACAGGGTTGATAAATGTGTTACTTTTTGGTTGTTCTTCTTTATTTATTGGTGATATAATTTTGTATTGTTCTAAAATATCGAGTAATCTGTTCACTTTATCGTGTAAGTGAATTGGTACTTTACTTGCTCGTTGTTTTTTGAAAACTGCGTCAGGTTTCAATGGGAGATGTAGTGATGAGCTGATTTTGCCAACATCAAATTTGGATGTTGCATAGACTGATGAATATTTTATTAGCTGTTTGGCTAATTTATCAAATTCGTCTTGTGTTATTTGTGAATGTTGGAAGTTAAACATTGTTAAAAATTTCTGTTGATTCTCTGTGTAGTTACTTATGTTGAATTTAGGTTTGAAATATGGGGTTTTTGTGAAATAATCCGTATTTCTTTTTTCGTTATTTATTATATTATTTATGGATAATTCTTCGTTAAGAATTGTGGATTGACAAATATCTAATAATTGGAGTATATTATTTACGCGGTATGCTTTTTCATGTATTGGTGATATCGTAGCATTGGTTTCGCAATAGCCTAAAAGTCCTAAAGGTAAAGTTACTTGATAGGATGTATTGTTGTATACGTGTAAAGAAATAATATCTGAATTCGAGTTTTTCAAATATTTTATGGATGAGATTGTGATTTTGAAAAACTTATGGATAGGTTTAAATTCAAAATCTGACATATAAAGTTGTTGTTTGTTTTGTTTTTTGTCATATTGGTGAACTTGTTTTATTGAAAAATTATATATGTTTCCTGATAGTGGTTTGAGGTGTTTTCTTTGTTGGTTATATATTGGATAAAACTTTGAAAAGAATGGTGGTTGTTTATTTAATCTTTGAAAAAATGTTAGGGATGTTTTTGTTTTTGTGTATTTATCTTTGATTAGTATTTTACTATTTAAGATGTTGATTGTTGGTATGTATTTAGAGATAAATGGTATTCCAATGATTTTGTGTTTAATATCAGTGATATGAAATATTTGTTTAAATGGTTTATTTAAAATTTTATTTTGTTCTATTGTTCTTGTGGGGAGAAGAAATAATTGAATTTTTCCGTAGTTTACCAACGTTGATCCTTGTGCTGTTGCTAGCTTACTGGAGGTTTCAAGAGGTGTTAGTTTTGGGTGTAAGGTTTTTATTTCATTCCATGTGGGAATGTTTATTATGTTTGATTCTGCTCCTGAATCAATTAAAAAATCAATTTCAAGATCTGGTGGTTGAAATTCTTTGTTTCTTGGACTTTCTAAAAGAAATGGTATTGTCCAAATTTTTTCTTTAGGTTGTTCTTTTTGTATATTTTGATAGATGTGGTTTGTATTCAAGCATTTTGTTTTGTCATTTTCATTGGATTGATTTGTAGTGTTGATTTCGTTAGTTTCTTGTGTCGTTTGTGTGGAATGGATGTGTTCAATATAATAATTGTGAAGGAGTTCTAATTGGTTTTCATATATATGTGATGAAAAAGGTTGTTCATATATAATAGGTTCATAGTCATCTTCGACTGCTATCATATTGATGGAGATAGTGTTTTCTGTATCACTTTCTGAATATGATGATCCACAGTTTATTTGATTTAGTTGTAGCGTATCATCTACTGTGTCGTCAATACCTGGGAGGTCTGATGTTGTTTCTGGATTTGATTGTACTTGATTAATATGTCTTTGATGTTTAGGTGTACTACTTCTGTGGCGATTGTTAGAATTATTATAATGGTTACTGTTTCTGTGTGGTGATTGGGAATAATTTCTATAACGAGTATTATAACTTGAATGTCGATTTTGTGAATTATTTCGTGATCTGTTTTGATAATTATCGTTTGATCTGTTATGTGAGTTATTCCTTGATCGATTGTTCGGGTAATACTGATTTCGGTTGTTTGAATAACTTCTATTTCGATTATTGGAGTAGTTTCTATTTCTATTATATGATGAGTTTCGTGACTGATTATTTGGATAGTATTTATTCCTTGATTGGGAATTGGATCTAGAAACAAATTGTGTTGTATTTGAATTGGATCTGGAGTAGTTATTTCGACTATTTCGTCTATTGTAATGATTTTGTGACGAATATTGTGTATGTCTTTGTTCTGGCGATCTTCCTCTATAACTTGAGTTCTGTGGTGATTGAGTTCTCGTATAATTGGTATTGTTCGGGAGTGGTTTTCCTGATCTGTTGTTGCTGTATACATTTTTGTTCGGTAGATTTTGATCTTTTTTCATGTACTGATAGAATGATTTATTTGATTCTTTATATTTTTGAGGTTTGTTTTGATTGTCTACATTCAGAAATGCTATGTCCGTATCGTCGGCAATAATTACACCATTTTTTGAAAGATGGTTTGCCTTTAAAGTTTGGGTGTTTTTCATAGATGTTGAGTATTTCAGTGATTTTTTTTAACGAGGTCTGTATCTGATTCCTGTATATTGTTTATATTTGTGGAATTTGTTTCAATTCGGTTAACATATTGTAATTTCAGATTTTCTGTTTCTTCAAGTTTCATTGTGATTTCCGCTTGTTCTAGTTTGTCTACTAGTTTTCGAAAATCTAAATCGGGCTCTCGAATTGAGGAGGGATGGGATGCTCTCTTTTTTATTGCTATTTTTCTTAATTGAGGTGTTAAGGTCATCATTAATATTTCTGTCATTTTTGTGTTTTTATAGTCGTGTGTATTTAATGAATATGCTTTTCGAACTAGTGTTTCGATGCGTACTGCTAATTGTTTGATGGTTTCATTTGGTAATCTGCGGATTTCATTACATAAAACTCTTTGTTGTTGTTTGTTTCTTTCGGAGTCAAACATTTTTGAAAATTCTTGTGTAAATCTTTTCCAATTTGATTTTATTTCTATAGGCAATACTGAAAACCATTTTTGGGCTGCGCCGTCTAAGGTTGTTTGTATCAACGCTGTGCGTCGATGTATCCAGTTTTGATGTAGTGGCGTATTAATTGGTTCAGGTCCTATATTTAAAATTAAATTTGCTGTTACTGCATTTAAATAATCTTCTACAGAATATTCGGGATCTGTTCCTGTGAATACCATTAAAGGTTTGTTTGATGTTATTGATGATCCACCCATAAGGTATGGATTCATTGTCATTTGTAATGATTCTGCTGCATTTGGCATTTGTGAAAATTGATTTCTTGTTATTTCGTGTTGTTGAAGGTAATATGGGAGTGGTATTTCATTTTGCATTTGTGTTGGTTGATACGAGTGTGTAATCATTGGGTTTTGTGGCTGAATTGGTTGAAAAGATTGTGTATTAATTGGGTTTTGTGTTTGTATTGGTTGTTGATTTTGTGTATCTATCTGGTGTGGAGAAAAAATTCTATGATATGTATATGGTTTCTGTATTCCTTGTCCACGATATTCTTGGGTATATGGTGCAAATATATCTGGTTGCAAATAATCATCATCAGAGGATAAGTAATCCGTTTGATGAGGTGCTTGTTTTTTATTTTTTTCTGTTGAAAGAATGGGTAATTTTCACTACGATCCTGTGGAGGATGTGAATTAGTTTGAAAATTTACTGAGTTGGTCGTTGCCATTGGATTATCCCAATATCGAGATCTTATCTGATTTTTTTTTTCGTGGGGGATAGTTTGTTTTTGATGGATGCGTGTAATTATAATTGTGTTCTGCAAAATTGTTCCTTGTGAACGTTCTGCGTGTTTTTGACGGTATTGTCATGGGTCTATATGTTTGATAATCCATTTGTGAATATTTTGGAGCAACCGAAGGTTTAACGGTTGATTGTAAGGTTACCTGTGATAATGAAGTGTTTGTATTTCTTGGTGTTGTTAAATTTGGACGTATCGGTGAAATACTTTGTTGTGTAGTTGTTATTGTTTGGACAATTTCTTCATTTATGAAGTGTGATGGTGTCTGAATATCTTGTTGAGTGAGATTCCCTTTTCCATTAAGGTTTTCATTGTGTATGACGGTCGAATTTAAACTGTTATTTCGCGTATCAGGTAAAAATGTATTGTAGTTTAATGGTGTTGCATCAATGGTTAATGGTATTACTCTCACATAATCTCTTGTATAAGATATTGTACTTATTGCTTGACTAGAGATTGATTGTGGGAAATTTATGAATGCATAATGAGACCATTCGGGGTCCCAAACGTAGTCTGATTGTTCTGTGATGGCGGTATCATTGTTTGAGTTTTGAGGTCTAAAATTTTTTCTTGCTTGTGAAATTAAATCTATATTATGTGTGAAATAATCTATTATAAACCATGCGAAAATTTTTTGTAAATCATGTTTTGTATGTGGTGGAACTTCATCTTTAGTGAAATTTTCTTTAATTATTTTTAGGAAAGTAGAAAATAGTGTGATTTCATGTCGTACCCTTATATGTTTAGATGTTTCTGTCGGTGAGACATTTGGGATTGGGATTTCGTTTTCTAATATTGATATATAACTATATAATATTGCAAAAACTTCATTGGTAAATATGGAGTTTGCTCTTTGTGAGTTATGATATTGTATGCTTTTAATATATTCTGAGAATACTTTTGAAAATTCTAAATCAAGGTCGTCTGTTTGAATTAAATATTTGCGGTGATTCTGGTTTGGTGAGCTGAAATCTATGGTGTAGATTCCGTATTGTTGTGTTAAGTTACATATATCTTTCAGATAGTGATCGATAATTTGTCTTTTGATTTTTACATCTGGGAACTCTGCTTTACATGGGCTGATTCCGATTTCAAACAAATTTAGGAGTAAATTCTTGCAAAAATCATGTTGTCCTCTATTATCGGGTGCATCTACGAGGAAGGGGTAGATATCGTCATCATCTGGACTATCTTCACTCGGAGTGTGTGTTTGGCTCATTTTTTCGTTTAATAACTGTTAATAAGTAATTATCTATGTGTCTAATTGGTTGATTCCAATTATATAAGTGTACTGGTTTGTGTTTATATTGCTTTTTTAATCTTCTTTTTCCTCTTTTTGATGAATTTGAAGTTGTTTCTGAGTCAGAAAAATATAATTGGTCGTGAATGGGGCAATTTTTATCTATTTACTCTTTTAATTTATAAAGTTCGTCTAAATTGCTGGCTTCTGATTCTGAAAATGCGTTTCTATTTTTGGAAAATCTTTTTCGTGTTATTTGTCTTTGTTTGGTTATTATTTTTCTTTTTAGTGTTTGTCGTTTTGTTCTAATATATCCAACAGTTTGTGTATGAGGTGTGATTACAAGGTCGTATTTTTTGTTATCCATTTCACAATTGTAAAAAACGATTGTTTGTTTGTTTGCTAGATTTTTAAATGACATAAGGTTTAGGATGACGGATGCAAAAAGTTGTTAGATGATTTCTATTTTCTTAAACTGTTAGTCCTTACGATTTTTTGGTTAGCTTAACCTGGGTCTATTTGTTCAGGGTTGGAGAGAAAAGTATATCAATTCCGAAGAATGATTTTCTACTTTCTCGTGGCTAGTATAAGCTAAGGTGTTAACTTACTTAATCTTACTTAGGGGTAGTGATTGTGTTCAAGGGTTGGAGAATAGTAAATCGATCCACAAGGTTCAGGTATAATTAGAACGCAAGTAGTTCGTTAGATACTATTTTAAACTTACTAAGTCTAAGATGTATCCTGGGTCTGGTAAGAGGAGGGTTCAAGTGAAGGATGATTAACCGAAGTTTTTCACTGTTTATCTTAATTTGAATGGTTAGTTTTATTTAAAAAATTTCTATAAGTCTTGGGTTTTTAGAAAGGGTTGGATAGTGAATCGACGTTTGAGGTCGTTAGACACTAGCTAAGTGGGTGGGGGAGAACAAAATTGTTTTTTTTTTGATCCAAGGATAGGCCTTGATGATCAAGTTTTAAATTTAATTAAATAGAAAATGAATTAAGATCCAAGGATAAGCCTTGATGATCTGATTTTAAAATTAAGTGAATTTAAGTTTAAAATGGTTTAAATTTGTTTAAGGAAAAGATTTAGTGTTTTAATGATATTAGTGAGCTTATGAATGCTGTTATGTTTAGGTGATGAAGCTGGAACAACAGGATAATTTATGATTACTAACAGTTTATTGTCATGCTACTAATTTTTGTTTTGATTTTTCAATAAATATTTTCCAAACATGTTTTATATAATACTGCAGAATTTTAGGAAAACGATCTGACATTTTTTTATCAATCGTTATTGTATATTAATAGTTTTGTTTAGCGCCTGAAATGATTATGAAGATTGACTTCAAGATTTTATGTTTGCAAATGAAAATCTAAATTCATTGCTAATAAAATTCTAAATATAAAAGTTTGTGTTGGCTTTTGCCGTAATATCATATAACTATTTGGTAAGTTTCTACTTTGTCGTATGTCGTCTCTGGTTCGAGGTCTTCTTCCAATTCCGGGTAGTTCTGTTATCGTTCGGAATATTGGCTCTGATCTATTGAGTCGTAGAGACATTTCGATTAAATTATCGTCGTATAACATTTTTAAAATGTTTTGTCTAACTTCTAATCTATTTTTGGTTAAATCTAAGCTATTAAAGTCTTGTTCGAGACTTATGGTCGCACCAGATGAGTTAGGACCGATGTGGTTAACTCATAGAGTAATTTCGGATAGGGTACACCGTCTGCTCGTCAGACTATCTTATTTTCGGCCGGATAGATTCGTGCAACTTCTTAGTCTAATACCGATCCTAATCTTACTCTTATACTATCTAGTCTCAGGTTGTTTAACTAGTCTCTGCTAGGCTCAATAGATCTAGGGTATACTGGTTTATTGCGGCTGCTGAAGTTCTCTTGGAGAGTCAACTAATTTCTAAGTTAAATTCAAATCTCTCTGGTGCTGAAATTACAAGTAATTTCAGCACTTACAAATAAGTGGGTTGTTAGTTAGATGGATCATGATTGGTTAATATTAAATATTTTACAGTGGTAAAATATCTAATTTATCCAATCATAAAATGTAGTTTAGATCAGGTTCCAGAACTCTTAAAATTTGTACACGCTCAGTTTTGTTTTTTCGTGGTTTGATTTTTGATTTCGATTTTGGATCCCTTTTTTTACAGCGGATTAAAAGCTCATCCTGGAGATCCAGTATTCTCAAATTTAATTATTGTTATCAAAAGATTGTTATTCATGATTTGAATTTAAAGTTTCTGATTTTTCAAAAAAGTTAGTTCGTTTTTTTTCTCGCCTTCATTGACTTTTTTCTAACGTTCTGCAGGCTATGTTTTGGCATTGAGTTTGTCAGTTTTAACCATCTGAATTTTTAAATTGAAAACGTATTTTTTTTCAAATTGACTACTTCTTTTTCGGTTGCTCATGCGACGTTAAACAAGTTGAGTGAGAAAATTGGATTACTCAGTATGAAACTTTTACTAATCTTGGTTGTTTCTTACATTTTCACGCATTATTAAAACACAGCGCAGATGACGGAAACTGAAAATCCAGAACTTAGATTAAGGCATTTTTCCGGTCATTTTTCTTCAAATGAACTGTAGCACCTTGAATTTTTGACAACCTCATAGTGTCTATCTGAAATTTGTTGTTCGATTTACACTGGTTGTTCCAATTACACTTAAGCTCAGCATTTCAGTCTCTAAATTTTCGGTTTTCGAGGGCCAATTTAAACAGAAATTCCTCCGAACTAAGGATATATTTTTACAAACACCTCATGAAAATGAAAAAATTAAAGGTTGCTTGCAAACACTTTGCAAATAATGTTGATTGCAAGCTTCCAGCTTTGAATTTTTTTGGGATTTGAAATTTCCAACGTTTTCATCTGCAATAAATTTTTCAACGCCGTGAAAAATTCAGTGTCAGATTTTCAAAAGATTTATATTGGATGAAGTAGTTTCTCTGCACGGTGTTTTGTAACCACATGAGGAAAATAAGCTGAAATGTGAAATGTGGTTTTTTCATACATGGAAAAAAATATAAAAAATGAAATTTTGCATTTGATTCAATTCAACCTAAATAACTGCCATTTTGTTGACATAAGATCCCACATTTTACTTCCACGTACACATCCTTCAAAAATACAAAATAATTGAAAACATGTGGCAAAAAAAATGGTTAATTGCCATTTAACTTCTGAAGCTAAATTAAGGTGATTTTTTTTAGATCAGTCAGCGTTCATATACCAGAAACACTCATGTTGTATAGCTGTTTCGTATTTTTGCGATACAATTTTTGTTTTTGCTTCTGAGTTTATATACAAATATCAAAATAGAAAGACTTACATTCGTTTTTACATTACGCTGGTTATGTGACTGAAACTCAGTTAACCGGCTCAAATCCCAAAGTCATGAAATGTCTGATTTTTGCTTATATGTCTGGTTTTTTATGGCTTTTTGCTGTTTTTTTTGGTTGTTAAAAAAATCACTCTTTTGCCTCTTTTTTTTGAGTGATGAAAGTGATCGGTACTTGTATACTGTTGCTTTTAATAGTTCTTTCTTGATGATTTTTTCCTAAACCTTTAAATGGATATTTTTATTTGCCGTAAGCTATAAGCTATACGCCATTTTGGAAGTTTTCAGAAATGATACGTGAAACATAACATGTTCTGAAAACTTGAATAAACTTGAAAAGATATACTTTTTTCTTCAAAACTTGAATTTAAAGATAATTCAAAAGATAGTCAGTAACTTTGTTCTGCGCTCATCATCACTTTCCCAACTGTCTGTTGATTACGTTTCAATTTCACTTTTTTTGTACTATTGGAACCTGATCCAAACTATATTTTATGATTGGATAAATTAGATATTTTACCACTGTAAAGTAATCAATATTAACCAATCATGATCCATCTAACTAACAACCCACTTATTTGTAAATGCTGAAATTACTTGTAATTTCAGCACCAGAGAGATTTGAATTTAACTTAGAAATTAGTTGTCTCTCCAAGAGAACTTCAGCAGCCGCAACAAACCAGTATACCCTAGATCTATTGAGCCTAGCAGAGACTAGTTAAACACCCTGAGACTAGAAAGTATAAGAGTAAGATTAGGATCGGTATTAGACTAAGAAGTTGCACGAATCTGTCCGGCCGAAAAAAAGATAGCGTGACGAGCAGACGGTGTACCCTATCCGAAATTACTCTATGAGTTATACCACATCGGTCCTAACTCACCTGGTGCGACCATAAGTCTCGAATAAGACCTTAATAGCTTAGAACTAAGCAAAAATAGATTAGAATTTAGACAAAACATTTTCAAAATGTTATCCGACATTAATTTAATCGAAATGTCTCTACGACTCAATAGATCAGAGCCGATATTCCGAACAAAAATAGAACTACCCGGAATTGGAAGAAGAGTCGACATACGACAAAGTAGAAAATTACCATATACTTTTATGATTGTACGGCAAAAGCCAACACAAACTTTTCTATTTAGAATCTTATTAGCAATGAATTTAGATTTTCATCTGCAAACATAATTTTTTGAAGTCAATCTTCATGATCAATTCAGGCGCTAAACAAAATTATTAATGTACAATAATGATTGATAAAAAGATCTCAGATCGTTTTCTTAATTTCTGCAGTCTTATATAACACATATTTGAAAAATATTTAGTGAAAATGAAAATAAAAATTAGTAGCATGACAATAAATTGTTAGTAATCATAAATCATCTGTTGTCCCAGCTTCATCACCTAAATATAACAGCAATCATAAGCTCACTAATATCATTAAAATACTATCTTTTTCTTCAATAAATTTAAACCACTTTAAACTTAAATTCACTTAAATTTAAAATCAGATCATCAAGGCTTATTCTTGGTTCTCAATTAATTTTCTATTTCACTAAATTTAAAACCTCATCATCAAGGCCTATCCTTGGATCAAAAAGAACAATTTTGTTCTCCCCCACCCACTTAGCAAGTGTCTAACGACCTCAAACGTCGATTCACTATCCAACCCTTCCGAAAGACCCAAGATTAATAGAAGTTTTTTTAATAAAACTAACCATTCAAATTAAGATAAACAGTGAAAAACTTCGGTTAATCATCCTTCACTTGAACCCTCCTCTTACCAGACCCAGGATACATCTTAGACTTAGTAAGTTTAAAATAGTATCTAACGAACTACTTGCGTTCTAATTATACCTGAACCTTGTGGATCGATTTACTATTCTCCAACCCTTGAACACAATCACTACCCCTAAGTAAGATTAAGTAAGTTAACACCTTAGCTTAGAATAGCCACGAGAAAAAAAACAAAATCAATCTTCGGAATCGATATACTTTTCTCTCCAACCCTAAATAAAAAGACCCAGGTTAAGCTAACCAAAAAATCGTAAGGACTAACAGTCTAGGAAAATAGAAATACCTAACAACTTTTTGCATCCTTCATCCTAAACCTTATGTCATTCAAAAATCTTAGAATCTCAGATCGTTCCCTTAATTTCTGCAGTATTATATAAAACATATTTGGAAAAAAATTATTGAAAATGAAAATTAAAATGAGTAGCATGACAATAAATAGTTAGTAATTAAAAACCATCTTGTTGTTCCAGCTTCATCATCTAAACATAACAGACATCATAAGCTCACTAACATCATTTAAAAACTAAATCTCCTTATCAAATAAATTTTAACCATTTTAAACTTAAATTCACTTAATTTTAAATTAGAGCATCAAGGCTTATCCTTGGATCTTTATAAATTTTCTATCTCATTTATTTTAAAATCTGATCATCAAGGTCTATCCTTGGATCAAAAAGAACAATTTTGTTCTCCCCCACCCACTTAGCAAGTGTCTAACTACCTCAAACGTCGATTCACTATCCAACCTTTTCAAAAGACCCAGGACTAATAGAAATTTTTAAATAAAACTAACCATTCAAATTAGGCTAAACAGTGAAGTCCTTCACTTGAACCCTCCTCTTACCAGACCCAGGATAGATCTTAGACTTAATAAGTTTAAAATAGTATCTAACGAACTACTTGCGTTCTAATTATACCTGAACCTTGTGGATCGATTTACTATTCTCCAACCCTTGAACACAATCACTACCCCTAAGTAAGATTAAGTAAGTTAACACTTTATGTCATTCAAAACTTCAGGAAGTAAGCAAACAATCAGTTTACACAACTGTTAGATAGATAACAAAAAATACGATCTTGTAATCACACCTCTTACACAAACAGTTGGATACATTAGAACAAAACGACAAACAATAAAAAGGAAAATTATGAACAAACAAAGACAATCACACGAAAATGATTTTCAAAACATAGACACGCATTTTCCGAATCAGAAGCCAGCAATTTAGACGAACTCTACAAACTAAAAGAAACAATTGATAAAAATTGTCCCATTCACGATCAATTATATTTTTCCGATTCAGAAACAACTTCAAATTCATCAAAAAGAGGAAAAAGAAGAAACAAAAAGCTATACAAACACAAACCAGCACACCTGTATAATTGGAATCAACCAATTAGACACATCGATAGCTATATATTAACAGTCATCAAACAAAAAAATGAGCCACACTCAAAGTGACAATAGTCCAGATGACGAAGAGGTTTACCCCTTCCTCATAGATGCACCCGATAATAGAGGGCAACATGATTTTTGCAAGAATTTACTCGTAAATTTGTTTGAACCCGGAATCAGTCCATGTAAAACAGAATTCCCAGATGTAAAAATCAAAAGACAAATTATTGAACATCATTTGAAGAGACATATGTAACATAAGACAACAAACTGGAATCTACACCATAGAATTCAGCACACCAAATACGAATCATCGTAAATATGGAATTCAAACAGATGATCTTGAATTAGAATTTTCAAAAGTATTCCCAGAATATATCAAAAGCATACAATATCATAATTCCTAAAGAGCAAACTCTATATTCACTAATGAAGTTTTTGCAATAATATATACCTATATCCCTATATTAGAAAAAACAGAATTTCAAAGTATCTCACCAACTGAAACATCCAAAAATACAAAAGTACGAAATGAAATCACATTATTTTCAACTTTTCTACATATAATAAAAGAAAATTTCACCAAGGACGATGTTTCACAACACACAAAACATGACTTACAAAAAATTTTGGCATGGTTTATTGTAGATTATTTCACACATAATTTAGACTTAATCTCACAGTCAAGAAAAAATTTCAGACCTCAAAATTCAAACGATGACACTGCCATTACAGAACAATCAGAGTACGTTTGGGACCCTGAATGGTCTCATCCTACATTTATAAATATCCCACAATCTATCTCAAGTCAAGCAATAAGTACAATATCTTACCACAGAGACTATGTAAAAGTAGTACCACTAACCATTGATGCAACACCATTAAACTACAATACATTTTTACCTGATACACGAAATAACAGTTTAAATTCAACCGTCATACACAATGAAAACCTTAATGGAACTAGAAATCTTACACAACAAGATTTTCAAACACCATCACACTTTATAAATGAAGAAATTGTCCAAACAACAACAACTACACAACAAGGTATTTCACCAATACACCCAAATTTAACAACAACAAGAAATACAAATACTTCACTGGCCCAAGTAACCTTACAATCAACCGTTAAACCTCCGGTTGCTCCAAACTATTCACATATGGATTATCAAACATATAGACCAATGACAAAACCATGAAAACCACGAAAAACCTTCACAAGAAATACTTTTGCAGAGCAAAATTATAATTATGCACATTCGTTAAAAGCAAACTACCCCCCACGAAAAAATAATAATAATGTATGTTCTCACTATTGGGATAACCCAATGACAACAACCAACTCAGTAAATTTTCAAACTAATTCACATCCTCCACAGGATCATAGAGAAAATTATCCATTCTTTCAACAAAATAAAAATGAAAAGCAAGCACCTCATCATACGGGTTATTTATCATCTGATGATGATTATTTTTAACCAGACATTTTTGCACCATATACCCAAGAATATCGCACACAAGGATCGCGACGACCTCATACATAAAATAGAATTTTTTCTCCAAACCCAACAGATATACGAAATCAACAAACATTTCATATACCAAATCCAACTAATACACAATCTCTCCAACCGATTCAACCACAAAACCCAATGACTATGCACTCATATCAACCAACTCAAATGCAAAATGAAATACCGCTTCCATATTACCTTCAGCAACACGAAATAACAAAAAATCAACTTTCAAATTTTTCGCAAATGCCAAATGCCGCAGAATCACTACAGATGACAATGAATCCATACTTTATGGGTGAATCATCAATAACATCCGATAAACCACTGATGGTATTTACAGGAACAGATCCTGAATAATTTGTAGAAGATTATTTAAATGCAGTGACAGCAAATTTAATTTTAGATATAGGACCTGAACCAATTAATGTGCCACTACATTAAAATTGGATACATAGACGCACAGCATTGATACAAACAACCTTAGATGGCGCAGCTCAAAAATAGTTTTCAGTATTACCTATACAAATAAAATCAGACTGGAAAAGATTTACACAAGAATTTTCAAAAATGTTTGACTCCGAAAGAAATAAACAACACCAAAGAGTTTTATGTAATGAAATTCGCAGATTACCAAATGAAACCATCAAACAATTAGCAGTACGCATCGAAACACTAGTTCGAAAAGCATATTCACTTAATACACATGACTATAAAAACACAAAAATGACAGAAATTTCAATGATGACCTTAACACCTCAATTAAGGAAGATAGCAATAAAAAAGAGAGCATCTCATCCTTCCTCGATTCGAGAGCCAGATTTAGTTTTTCGAAACTAGAGCAAGCGGAAATCACAATGGAACTTGAAGAATCAGAAAATCTAAAATTACAATCTGTTAATCGAATTGAAACAAACACTACACATATAAATAACATACAGGACTTAGATACAGACCTAGTTGAAAAAATCACTGAAATACTAAATATTTATGAAAAACATCCAAATTTTAAAGGCAAACCATCTTTCAAAAAATGGTGTAATTATTGCCGATGATACGGACACAGTATTTCCGAATGTAGACAAAAACAACAAGATAATCAGAATAAACCTCAAAAGCATACAGAACCAAATAAATCGTTCTATCAATATATGAAAAAGATCAAAATCTACCAAACAAAAATATATATAGTAACAACAGTTCAGGAAAACCACTTCCGAACAACACCAACTACACAAGAAATCAATCACCATATAACTCAAGTTATAGAGGAAGATCACCAGACCGAAGAAATACACAAAATTCTTCACAAAATAATTATAATCGATCAAGTAGTCGAAATAACTATTCGAGATCAAATTCCAATGCAACACAATTTGTTTCTAGATCAAATTCCCAATCAAACCCAAGAAGTAAACACTATTCCAATATAATCGATCACGAAACTCATCATACAACAGAAGTAGAAACTATTTCACATAATCGAAATAGAAGTTATTCGAACAATCGAAATCAGAATTACCCGAACAATCGATCAAGAAATAACTCGTATAATAGATCAAAATATCACAGATCAAATGACAATTATCAAAACAGGTCACGGAACAATTCACAAAATCGAAATTCAAGTTATAATAATCAATATAGAAAATATTCCCAGTCACAACATAGGAATAATAACCATTATAATAATTCTAAACATCGATACAGAATTAGTACACCAAAACATCAAAGACATATTAATCAAGTGCAGTCAAATGAAGAAAAAACATCAGACCCCACAGGTATTGATGAAACAGGAAGTAACGAACTAAAATTAAATCAAATAAACTGTGGATCATCAGACACAGAAAGTGATACAGAAAAGACCATCTCCGTAAATATGATAATAGTCGAAAACGACTATGAACCTATCATATATGAGCAACCTTTTACATCACATATATATGAAAATCAATTGGAACTCCTTCACAATTATTATATTGAACCCATCGATACTACACAAACTGCACAAGAAGTAAACGAAACTATCGCGGTAATTAAACCCGATGAAAAAGACAAAACAAAATGTTCAAACGCAAATCATATTTATCAAAATATACAAAAAAACAACAACCCAGAGAAAAAATTTGGACAATACAATTTCTCTTAGAAAATCCAAGAAACAAAGAATTTCAACCACCAGATCTTGAAATTGATTTTTAAATTGATTCAGGAGCAGAATCAAACATAATTAATATTCCCACATGGATTGAAATCAAAACATTACATCCAAAATAAACGCCTCTTGCAACCTCCAGTAAACTAGCAACAGCACAAGGACCAACATTAGTAAGTTATGGAAAAATCCAATTATTCCTTCTCCCCACAAGAACAATGGAGCAAAATAAAATTCTAAACAAACCATTTAAACAATTATTTCATATTACTGATATTAAGCACAATATCATTGGCATACCATTTATATCTAAATTTATACCAACAATCAACATCTTAAATAGTAAAATACTAATCAAAGATAAGTACACAAAAACAAAAAAAAAAACAGCACTAACAATTTTTTCAAAGATTAAATAAACAACCACCATTCTTCTCAAAATTTTACCCAATTGATAACCAGCAACGGAAACACTTGAAACCATTATCAGGAAATATATATAATTTTTCAATAAAACAAGTTCACCAGTATGATAAAAGTCAAAATAAACAACAACTGTTTATGTCAGACTTTGAATTTAAACCTATTCACAAGTTTTTTTAAAATCACGATCTCATCTATAAAATATTTGAAAAACACGAATTCCGACATCATTTCGTTACACGTGTATAACAATACACCGTATCAAGTAACATTACCCTTAGGACTTTTAGGATATTGCGAAACAAACGCTACAATCTCACCCATACATGAAGTAGCCTACCGCGTAAATAAAATACTCCAATTATTAGATATTTGCCAATCCACAATTCTTAACGAAGAATTATCCATAAATAACATAAAAAGCAATGAAAAAAGAAACACAGATTATTTCACGAAAACACCATATTTTAAACCAACAATCAATATAACAAATTACACAAAAGAACAGCAACAATTTTTAACGGTATTTAACTTTGAACACTAACAAATTACACAAATCGAATTTGACAAACTAGCAAAACAACTGTTAAAATATTCGACAGTCTACGCAACATCAAAAATTGATGTTGGCAAAATCAGTTCATCACTACATCTCCCGTTAAAGCCTGATGCAGTTTTCAAAAAACAAAGACCTAGTAAAGTACCAATTCATTTACACGACAAAGTAAATAGATTACTAGATATTTTAGAACAATACAAAATTATCTCACCAGTAAATAAAGAAGAACAACCAAAAGGCAACACATTTATCAACCCTGTTATCATTCTAGCAAAAGGAGAAGCTTTAAAAATATTTTTAGACGCTATATACCTCATTTCACTATTTGACGAATCGAAATGCAATTGGCCTATTGAACCAATACAAGTTATCTTAACAAAAATAAACGGAAAATACTCTACAACCGCAGATATGAATAGTGCATACAATCAAATGCCACTAGATGAACAATCACGACGCTTAACACAATTTTTTTATTGGAAATCAACAATATGAATTTAACCGCCTATTCTATGGAATTTCCCTAGGACCAGCAGCATTTTCAGCTTTTATGAGCAAAATTTTTAGACCACTAATACTCAAGAAAAACGCAATCAACTATTTGGACGATATTTTCATGCAATCACAGACAAAAGAAGAAAAGTTTACAGTTTTAGAGCACTATCATAAAATACTTCAGAACGAAAATCTGAAGGCCGCCCCCGATAAATCACACTTCTTTTTGACACGAGTTAAATTTTTAAGACATAATATAGAAAGAAACACAATCACTCCATTAAAATCACGCATTGATGCTATTCAAAAACTTCAACCACCAACAAACAAAAAGAAAATCCAAGAACTCCTTGGAATGTTAATTTTCTTAAGCAAGTACGTTTATAAAATGCAATTATATTTAAGACCGTTCTATAATATCCTCAGACAACAAAATAATTTTGAATGGACCACTGAACATCAAACACGATTTGAAGAAATTAAAAAACTTTTAACTGAACAAATTTCAAACACAATTCCAGATCCAAATCAACCATTCTATGCACTGTGCGATTCTTCAAATTTTGGCATCGGCGCAGCATTACTACAATCACACTACCCCCCACGAAAAAATCATAATCCTGTATGTTCTAACTATTGGGATAACCCAATGACAACAACCAACTCAGTAAATTTTCAAACTAATTCACATCCTCCACACGATCATAGAGAAAATTATCCATTCTTTCAACAAAATAAAAATGAAAAGCAAGTACATAATCATACGGGTTATTTATCATCTGATGATGATTATTTACAACCAGACATTTTTGCACCATATACCCAAGAATATCGCACACAAGGATCGCGACGACCTCATACATTAAATAGAATTTTTTCTCCAAACCCAACAGATACACGAAATCAACAACCATTTCATATACCAAATCCAACTAATACACAATCTCTCCAACCGATTCAACCACAAAACCCAATGACTATGCACTCATATCAACCAACTCAAATGCAAAATGAAATACCGCTTCCATGATACCTTCAGCAACACGAAATAACAAAAAATCAACTTTCAAATTTTTCGCAAATGCCAAATGCCGCAGAATCACTACAGATGACAATGAATCCATACTTTATGGGTGGATCATCAATAACATCCGATAAACCACTGATGGTATTTACAGGAACAGATCCTGAATAATTTGTAGAAGATTATTTAAATGCAGTAACAGCAAATTTAATTTTAAATATAGGACCTGAACCAATTAATACGCCACTACATCAAAATTGGATACATAGACGCACAGCATTGATACAAACAACCTTAGATGGCGCAGTACCTATACAAATAAAATCAGACTGGAAAAGATTTACACAAGAATTTTCAAAAATGTTTGACTCCGAAAGAAATAAACAACACCAAAGAGTTTTATGTAATGAAATTCGCAGATTACCAAATGAAACCATCAAACAATTAGCAGTATGCATCGAAACACTAGTTCGAAAAGCATATTCACTTAATAAACATGGCTATAAAAACACAAAAATGACAGAAATTTCAATGATGACCTTAACACCTCAATTAAGGAAGATAGCAATAAAAAAGAGAGCATCTCATCCTTCCTCGATTCGAGAGCCAGATTTAGTTTTTCGAAAACTAGTAGACAAACTAGAGCAAGCGGAAATCACAATGAAACTTGAAGAAACAGAAAATCTAAAATTACAATATGTTAATCGAATTGAAACAAACACTACACATATAAATAACATACAGGAATTAGATACAGACCTAGTTGAAAAAATGTAGACAAAAACAGCAAGATAATCAGAATAAACCTCAGAAGCATACAGAACCAAATAAATCGTTCTATCAAAAAGATGAAAAAAGATCAAAATCTACCAAACAAAAATATATATAGTAACAACAGTTCAGGAAAACCACTTCCGAACAACACCAACTACACAAGGACTCAATCACCATATAACTCAAGTTATAGAGGAAGATCACCAGACCGAAGAAATACACAAAATTCTTCACAAAATAATTATAATCGATCAAATAGTCCAAATAACTATTCGAGATCAAATTACAATGCAACACAATGTGTTTCTAGATCAAATTCCCAATCAAACCCAAGAAGTAAACACTATTCCAATATAATCAATCACGAAACTCATCATACAACAGAAGTAGAAACTATTTCACATAATCGAAATAGAAGTTATTCGAACAATCAAAATCAGAATTACCCGAACAATCGATCAAGAAAAAACTCGTATATTAGATCAAACTATCACAGATCAAATGACAATTATCAAAACAGATCACGGAACAATTCACAAAATCGAAATTCAAGTTATAATAATCAATATAGAAAATAATCCCAGTCACCACATAGGAATAATAAACATTATAATAATTCTAAACATCGATACAGAAGTAGTACACCAAAACATCAAAGACATATTAATCAAGTACAGTCAAATGAAGAAAAAACATCAGACCCCACAGGTATTGATGAAACAGGAAGTAACGAACTAAAATTAAATCAAATAAACTGTGGATCATTAGACACAGAAAGTGATACAGAAAAGACCATCTCCGTAAATATGATAACAGTCGAAAACGACTATGAACCTATCATATATGAGCAACCTTTTACATCACATATATATGAAAATCAATTGGAACTCCTTCACAATTTTTATATTGAACCCATCGATACTACACAAACTGCACAAGAAGTAAACGAAACTAACACGGTAATTAAACCCGATGAAAAAGACAAAACAAAATGTTCAAACACAAACCATATTTATCAAAATATACAAAAAAAACAACCCAGAGAAGAAATTTGGACAATACAATTTCTCTTAAAAGTCCAAGAAACAAAGAATTTCAACCACCAGATCTTGAAATTGATTTTTTAATTGATTCAGGAGCAGAATCAAACATAACTAATATTCCCACATGGAATGAAATCAAAACATTACATCCAAAGTAAACGCCTCTTGCAACCTCCAGTAAACTAGCAACAGCACAAGGACCAACATTAGTAAATTATGGAAAAATCCAATTATTCCTTCTCCCCACAAGAACAATGGAGCAAAATAAAATTCTAAACAAACCATTTAAACAAATATTTCATATTAGTGATATTAAGCACAATATCATTGGCATACCAATTATATCTAAATTTATACCAACAATCAACATCTTAAATAGTAAAATACTAATCAAAGATAAGTACACAAAAACAAAAAATACAGCACTAACATTTTTTCAAAGATTAAATAAACAACCACCATTCTTCTCAAAATTTTACCCAATTTATAACCAGCAACGGAAACACTTGAAACCATTATCAGGAAATATATATAATTTTTCAATAAAAAAAGTTCCCCAGTATGATAAAAGTCAAAATAAACAACAACTTTTTATGTCAGACTTTGAATTTAAACCTTTTCACAAGTTTTTTTTAAAATCACGATCTCATCTATAAAATATTTGAAAAACACGAATTCCGACATCATTTTGTTACACGTGTATAACAATACACCGTATCAACTAACATTACCTTTAGGACTTTTAGGATATTGCGAAACAAACGCTACAATCTCAGCCATACATGAAGTAGCCTACCGCGTAAATAAAATACTCCAATTATTAGATATTTGCCAATCCACAATTCTTAACGAAGAATTATCCATAAATAACATAAAAAGCAATGAAAAAAGAAACACAGATTATTTCACGAAAACACCATATTTTAAATCAACAATCAATATAACAAATTACACAAAAGAACAACAACAATTTTTAACGGTATTTAATTTTGAACACTAACAAATTACACAAATCGAATTTGACAAACTAGCAAAACAACTGTTAAAATATTCGACAGTCTACGCAACATTAAAATTTGATGTTGGCAAAATCAGTTCATCACTACATCTCCCGTTAAAGCCTGATGCAGTTTTCAAAAAACAAAGACCTAGTAAAGTACCAATTCATTTACACGACAAAGTAAATAGATTACTAGATATTTTAGAACAATACAAAATTATCTCACCCGTAAATAAAGAAGAACAACCAAAAGGCAACACATTTATTAACCCTGTTATCATTCTAGCAAAAGGAGAATCTTTAAAAATATTTTTAGACGCTAGATACCTCATTTCACTAATTGACGAATCGAAATGCAATTGGCCTATTGAACCAATACAAGTTATCTTAACAAAAATAAACGGAAAATACTCTACAACCGCAGATATGAATAGTGCATACAATCAAATGCCACTAGATGAACAATCACGACGATTAACACAATTTGTTATTGGAAATCAACAATATGAATTTAACCGCCTATTCTATGGCATTTCCCTAGGACCAGCAGCATTTTCAGCTTTTATGAGCAAAATTTTTAGACCACTAATACTCAAGAAAAACGCAATCAACTATTTGGACGATGTTTTTATGCAATCACAGACAAAAGAAGAAATGTTTACAGTTTTAGAACACTATCATAAAATAGTTCAGAACGAAAATCTGAAGGCCGCCCCCGATAAATCACACTTCTTTTTGACACGAGTTAAATTTTTAGGACATAATATAGAAAGAAACACAATCACTCCATTAAAATCACGCATTGATGCTATTCAAAAACTTCAACCACCAACAAACAAAAAGAAAATCCAAGAATTCTTTGGAATGTTAATTTTCTTAAGCAAGTACGTTTATAAAATGCAATTAAATCTCAGACCGTTCTATAATATCCTCAGACAACAAAATAATTTTGAATGGACCACTGAACATCAAACACGATTTGAAGAAATTAAAAAACTTTTAACTGAACAAATTTCAAACACACTTTCAGATCCAAATCAACCATTCTATGCAATGTGCGATTCTTCAAATTTTGGCATCGGCGCAGCATTACTACAATCACATAGTGGTACAAATAAAATGAACCTTAAATCAGCAAATTCCCGATTATTCACACAAGCATGAGCCACACTCAAAGTGACAATAGTCCAGATGACGAAGAGGTTTACCCCTTCCTCATAGATGCACCCGATAATAGAGGGCAACATGATTTTTGCAAGAATTTACTCGTAAGTTTGTTTGAACCCGGAATTAGTCCATGTAAAGCAGAATTCCCAGATGTAAAAATCAAAAGACAAATTATTGAACATTATTTGAAAGACATATGTAACTTAAGACAACAAAATAGAATCTACACCATAGACTTCAGCACACCAAATACGACTCATCGTAAATATGTAATTCAAACAGATGATCTTGAATTAGAATTTTCAAAAGTATTCCTAGAATATATCAAAAGCATACAATATCATAATTCACAAAGAGCAAACTCTATATTCACTAATGAAGTTTTTGCAATTATATATACCTATATCTCTATATTAGAAAAAACAGAATTTCAAAGTATCTCACCAACTGAAACATCCAAACATACAAAAGTACGAATTGAAATCACATTATTTTCAACTTTTCTACATATAATAAAACAAAATTTCACAAAAGACGATGTTTCACAACACACAAAAAATGACTTACAAAAAATTTTGGCATGGTTTATTGTAGATTATTTCACACATAATTTAGACTTAATCTCACTGTCAAGAAAAAATTTCAGACCTCAAAATTCAAACAATGACACTGCCATCACAGAACAATCAGACTACGTTTGGGACCCTGAATGGTCTCATCCTACATTTATAAATATCCCACAATCTATCTCAAGTCAAGCAATAAGTACAATATCTTACCACAGAGACTATGTAAAAGTAGTACCACTAACCATTGATGCAACACCATTAAACTACAATACATTTTTACCTGATACACGAAATAACAGTTTAAATTCAACCGTCATACACAATGAAAACCTTAATGGAACTAGAAATCTTACACAACAAGATATTCAAACACCATCACACTTTATAAATGAAGAAATTGTCCAAACAACAACAACTACACAACAAAGTATTTCACCAATACACTCAAATTTAACAACACCAAGAAATACAAATACCTCACTGGCACAAGTAACCTTACAATCAACCGTTAAACCTTCTGTTGCTCCCAACTATTCACATATGGATTATCAAACATATAGAGCAATGACAAAACCATGAAAACCACCAAAAACGTTCACAAGAAATACTTTTGCAGAGCAAAATTATAATTATGCACATTCGTTAAAAGCAAACTATCCCCACGAAAATATAATAATCATGTATGTTCTCACTATTGGGATAACCCAATGACAACAACCAACTCAGTAAATTTTCAAATTAATTCACATCCTCCACAGGATCATAGTGAAAATTATCCATTCTTTCAACAGAATAAAAATGAAAAGCAAGCACCTCATCATACGGATTATTTATCATCTGATGATGATTATTTGCAACCAGACGTTTTTGCACCATATACCCAAGAATATCGCACACAAGGATCGAGACGACCTCGTACATATAATAGAATTTTTTCTCCGAACCCAACAGATACACGAAATCAACAACCATTCCATATACCAAATCCAACTAAAACACAATATTTTCAACCGATTCAACCACAAAACCCAATGACTATGCACTTATATCAACCAACTCAAATGCAAAATGAAATACCGCTTCCATATTACCTTCAGCAACACGAAATAACAAAAAATCCCTTTCAAATTTTTTGCAAATGCCAAATGCCGCAGAATCACTACAGATGACAATGAATCCATACCTTATGGGTGGATCATCAATAATATCTGATAAACCACTGATGGTATTTACAGGAACAGATCCTGAATATTCTGTAGATGAATATTTAAATGCAGTAACAGCAAATTTAATTTTAAATATAGGACCTGAACCAATTAATACGCCACTACATCAAAATTGGATACGTAGACGCACAGCATTGATACAAACAACCTAAGATGGCGCAGCTCAAAAATGGTTTTCACTATTACCTATAGGAATAAAATCAGACTGGAAAAGATTTACACAAGAATTTTCAAAAATGTTTGACTCCGAAAGAAATAAACAACACCAAAGAGTTTTATGTAATGAAATTCGCAGATTACCAAATAAAACCATCAAACAATTAGCAGTACGCATCGATACACTAGTTCGGAAAGCATATTCACTTAATACACATGACTAATAAAACACAAAAATGACAGAAATTTTAATGATGACCTTAACATCTCAATTAAGGAAGATAGCAAAAAAAAGAGAGCTTCTCATCCTTCCTCGATTCGAGAGCCAGATTTAGATTTTCGAAAACTAGTAGACAAACTAGAGCAAGCGGAAATCACAATGAAACTTGAAGAAACAGAAAATCTAAAATTACAATATGTTAATCGAATTGAAACAAACACTACACATATAAATAACATACAGGAATTAGATACAGACCTAGTTGAAAAAATCACTGAAATACTAAATATTTATGAAAAACATCCAAATTTTAAAGGCAAACCATCTTTCAAAAAATGGTGTAATTATTGCCGACGATACGGACACAGTATTTCCGAATGTAGATAAAAATAACAAGATAATCAGAATAAACCTCAAAAGCATAAAGAACCAAATAAATTGTTCTATCAATATATGAAAAAAGGTCAAAATCTACCAAACAAAAATGTATATAGTAACAACTGTTCAGGAAAACCACTTCCGAACAACACCAACTACACAAGGGATCAATCACCATATAACTCAAGTTATAGAGGAAGATCACCAGAACGAAGAAATACACAAAATTCTTCACAAAATAATTATAATCGATCAAATAGTAGAAATAACTATTTGAGATCAAATTTCAATGCAATACAATTTGTTTCTAGATCAAATTCCCAATCAAACCCAAGAAGTAAACACTATTACAGTATAATCAATCACGAAACTCATCATACAACAGAAGTAGAAACTATTCAGATAATCGAAATAGAAGTTATTCGAACAACCGAAATCAGAATTACCCGAACAATCGATCAAGAAATAACTCGTATAATAGATCAGACTATCGCAGATCAAATGACAATTATCAAAACAGATCACGGAACATTTCACAAAATCGAAATTCAAGTTATAATAATCAATATAGAAATTATTCCCAGTCACCACATAGGAATAATAACCATTATAATAATTCTAAACATCGATACAGAAGTAGTACACCAAAACATCAAAGACATATAAATCAAGTACAGTCAAATGAAGAAAAAACATCAGACCCCCCCAGGTATTGATGAAATAGGAAGTAACGAACTACAATAAAATCAAATAAACTGTGGATCATCAGACACAGAAAGTGATACAGAAAAGACCATCTCCGTAAATATGATAACTGTCGAAAACGACTATGAACCTATCATATATGAACAACCTTTTAATCACATATATATGAAAATCAATTGGAACTCCTTCACAATTATTATATTGAACCCATCGATACTACACAAACTGCACAAGAAGTAAACGAAACTAACACGGTAATTAAACCCGTTGAAAAAGACAAAACAAAATATTCAAACACAAATCATATTTATCAAAATATACAAAAAAACAACCCAGAGAAAAAATTTGGACAATACCATTTCTCTTGGAAAGTCCAAAAAACAAAGAATTTCAACCACCAGATCTTGAAATTGATTTTTTAATTGATTCAGGAGCAGAATCAAACATAATTAATATTCCCACATGGAATGAAATCAAAACATTACATCCAAAATAAATGCCCCAACAGCACAAGGATCAACATTAGTAAATTATGGAAAAATCCAATTATTCCTTCTCCCCACAAGAACAATGGAGCAAAATAAAATTCTAAACAAACCATTTAAACAAATATTTCATATTACTGATATTAAGCACAATATCATTGGCATACCATTTATATCTAAATATATACCAACAATCAACATCTTAAAAAGTAAAATACTAATCAAAGATAAGTACACAAAAACAAAAAATACAGCAATAACATTTTTTCAAAGATTAAATAAACAACCACCATTCTTCTCAAAATTTTACCCAATTTATAACCAGCAACGGAAACACCTGAAACCATTATCAGGAAATAGATATAATTTTTCAATAAAACAAGTTCACCAGTATGATAAAAGTCAAAATAAACAACAACTTTTTATGTCAGACTTTGAATTTAAACCTATTCACAAGTTTTTTTTAAACTCACGATCTCATCTATAAAATATTTGAAAAACACGAATTCCGACATCATTTCGTTACACGTGTATAACAATACACCGTATCAAGTAACATTACCCTTAGGACTTTTAGGATATTTCAAAACAAACGCTACAATCTCATCCATACATGAAATAGCCTACCGCGTAAATAATGTACTCCAATTATTAGATATTTGCCAATCCACAATTTTTAACGAAGAATTATCCATAAATAACATATAAAGCAATGAAAAAAGAAACACAGATTATTTCACGAAAACACCATATTTTAAACCATCAATCAATATAACAAATTACACAAAAGAACAACAACAATTTTTAACGATGTTTAATTTTGAACACTAACAAATTACACAAATCGAAATTGACAAACTAGCAAAACAACTGTTAAAATATTCGAGAGTCTACGCAACATCAAAATTTGATGTTGGCAAAATCAGTTCATCACTACATCTCCCGTTAAAGCCTGATGCAGTTTTCAAAAAACAAAGACCTAGTAAAGTACCAATTCAATTACACGACAAAGTAAATATATTACTAGATATTTTAGAACAATACAAAATTATCTCACCAGTAAATAAAGAAGAACAACCAAAAGGCAACACATTTATTAACCCTGTTATCATTCTAGCAAAAGGAGAATCTTTAAAAATAGTTTTAGACGCCAGATACCTCATTTCACTATTTGACGAAACGAAATGCAATTGGCCTATTGAACCAATACAAGTTATCTTAACAAAAAGAAACGGAAAATACTCTACAACCGCAGATATGAATAGTGCATACAATCAAATGCCACTAGATGAACAACCACGACGCTTAACACAATTTGTTATTGGAAATAAACAATATGAATTTAACCGCCTATTCTATGGAATTTCCATAGAACCAGCAGCATTTTCAGCTTTTATGAGCAAAATTTTTGGACCACTAATACTCAAGAAAAACGCAATCACCTATTTGGACGATGTTTTTATGCAATCACAGACAAAAGAAGAAATGTTTACAGTTTTAGAACACTATCATAAAATACTTAAATACTTCAGAACAAAAATCTAAAGGCCGCCCCCGATAAATCACACTTCTTTTTGACACGAGTTAAATTTTTAAGACATAATATAGAAAGAAACACAATCACTCCATTAAAATCACGCATTGATGCTATTCAAAAACTTCAACCACCAACAAACAAAAAGAAAATCCAAGAATTCCTTGGAATGTTAATTTTCTTAAGCAAGTACGTTTATAAAATGCAATTACTTTTAAGACCGTTCTATAATATCCTCAGACAACAAATTAATTTTGAATGGACCACTGAACATCAAACACGATTTGAAGAAATTAAAAAACTTTTAACTGAACAAATTTCAAACACAATTCCAGATCCAAATCAACCATTCTATGCAATGTGCGATTCTTCAATTTTTGGCATCGGCGCAGCATTACTACAATCACATAGTGGTACAACTAAAATGAACCTTATATCAGCAAATTCCCGATTATTCACACAAGCAGAGCTACGACTCTCAACTATAATGAGAGAATGTACAGCTATAATTTATTCACTTACAGAATATGAATTTCTGATACTTGGATCAAAACATCCAACAGTTCTATTCACAGATCATAAACCAATCTTTTTCTCTTTACACAAAATTCAAATCCCAATCACCGAGTTTATAGATTTCAATTAATTCTAATGAAATTTACAAACTTACATATAGTTTGGACAGCAGGAAAGAATCTTGCATTACCAGATACATTAAGTCGAAATACACCACCTGAATTACTTACACGAAAAACTACAGTTGAAATACCAAAAAATATAAAATTTTACCTTGCAAAAGACGAAACATCACCCCGACTAGAATGCAAATATGCAGTAAAAACTGACAATGACCAATCACAAATAAATAACCTACAACATTTCCCACTTTACTTAGATTGCCAAAATAATCACTACGAAGTTGATCTACTAGGAACATCAACTTTCAAACCAATTCCATACTCACAATGGATAAAAAATAACACCCAACAAAAACGAATAAAACAACACTCGTATAAAAAAGACTTTTTCCATTAATTGAAAAAGAAAAATTAACTGATAAAATAAATTTATCAGGACCACAAACAAATGATTCAAAATACACAATAAATCAAGTTTTTGACCTCCATGACCCACTTGACACAATTCCCCTATCAAAATTAGATATTGGAAAAATATTTCTCTCCCTCCAACAGATAAAATTACACTTGAACTCTTGAAACAATATCAAAATCTTGACCCAGTAATTATACAACTAAAATCATGGCACAAATAAAAAACTAAGCCCGTAAAAGCAGATACCACAATTTTAGGAAATAAAACACTCCTCCGATATTTCCGAAAATTCAATAATACAACAATTAATGAAAACACATACCTTCTAGATTATCAATTAAATGATTCTACAGTTCCCTGTCTCCCTTTAAGTGTGATACTAATAGCTTATAACATTTCACATACACAAAATACTAAAGGACACTCTGGATCCGAGAAAACATATTCAAACTTTACACAAAATTTTCATTTCCCAAATGCACCAATTTGGATAAAAGTACTATGCAATGATTGTATAGTATGTCAGCTAAATAAACCTTATCCAAATCAAAAACAAATAGCACAAAAACAAGATTTTAAAGGACAAAGTTTATATTTTAACCATCGTATTTCATTCGATACAAAAGGACCAATTTCACCATCCTCTGAAGGAAACTCCTACATTATGGTAATTGTTGATGCATTTACACATTATGTAGCACTCAACCCAGTACCACATTGTAATGCTTATTATGCTTACGCAACACTTTATGAACACTGGATAGCTAAATTCGGATTACCCGAAATCTTAGTGACAGATAACGGTACAGAATTCATAAATAATGAAATCATCACACTATGTCACTTATATAACATCAAACATAAACCACGTAAATCTCATGCACCTTGGACAAACGCTTTAGTCGAAGGAATGAACCGTTCACTACAAGAATATCTAAGATGTATCATAAATGGAAATGATACAAGATACACAGAATGGTCAGCAGATGTAAAATTATTTCCCTTAGCATATAATTCACAAATTACGAAAACTCTAGGAATGTGGCCATACGAAATTGTTTTTAACCAAAAGCCACGTAAACCAATTATGTTTACAGCAAACTCTCATAAAAATGCACAAGGTTATTGCCAACCAAATAAACACTCAGTTTGTTATAACCTACCTTTACGCATGCATGATGAAGATCATTTTCATCATCCACAAATCCTTAAATTAGCCTCCGGCACACACACTGAATGGATTTTAAATAGAGATAAAAAACACAATGAAATTTACCAAAGAGTAACAAAAAAATTGTTACAAAGGCAAAACATTAACGAACAAATTCATTCACGCTTTACACCAGCCTCAGATTTAAAAATTGGAACATTTGTCTTAAAACCTAATTTTATTACACAAAAAGGAATTTCTAAAAAATTACAACCCCTTCGCAAAGGACCATACCAAATAATTGCCAAACCCACTGACGTAACATATAAAATCATCGATTCAGACCAAAAAGAAATTGTTCAACATGGGAACAATCTAATGCCTTACTACCCAAAAGAATACGCACTACTCGAATTAACTCAATGATTTTCTTTCACAGGTTTAAAAATTAATCAAAATCACCCACATACGGAAAAAGAAATAAATAAACAAAACGACATTCATTATGGAAAACAAAATACAAAATCACCTACAACCCAAAACAATACAAGAAAGCTAGATCAAAAAATACCTCAAAAAGAAAGGAAAAATAGGAAAATGATAGAAAAAATTTTACCACAAGAACAAGTCGAGAAATCAAAACATAGAGATTCATCACGACTTAGAAATTAACCACGTAAAAATTACAAAACATTCATCCCACAATCTAAAATATTAAAGAAAGTTGAATTTCAAAAACAACTTTAATTTTAAAATCCTCGCACCTCTCAATCATTTTGAACTTTCTTTTTTCAAAATAGAATGCTGATAAACACGCAACAATTCTAGTTCAAATTTAGCAAATAGGATTCATTCAATCCGTCACCTTCTATAACTATAACACCAACCAATTAGACGAAAGATATTAAACTCCAGGCATATCTATAACTATAACTTTACAACCTTCAGGTCAAAAGTAAGCAAACCACTCAAACTTGACAACTAAAATAAATACCACCACAAAATCATAACCCTGCCTTATTTAATAACGCAAAGATCAACAATATTTTCCCAACTTAGACCTCAAAAACCCCACAACCAAAAATGATAAATTAGCCTAAAGTAAAAATACGACCATATTAAATTAGCCTAAAGTTCAAAAATCTCAAAAATACCCCAGATCACCTGACAAATAAAAATAAAGCAAAGAGGACCTCCCGAACATCATAAAATTAGCCAACAAAAACTTCTCACAAAACACAACCCACTTGTCAAAAAATCAATAAATTACTCAACCACACTTGAAAATTGCCCCAAACAACAAAAAATATTCGACCAAAAAACCATTTCTTAAATTCTCTTCTCTCGATCAGTCAATACAATTTTCAACATTTTCATAAACTTTTTCACAATACTTAAACTTTTGTTCATATTTCTCTTTGATACCTTTGAAGCTTTTATAATAATTTTAATCATTTTTTGCAACATTTTAAAAATTTTCTACTCTCTATTTGAAATATATCTCCAACTTTCCCAAATCATTGACCATATTCACAGGTACGATAACCCAAAGTTTATTCAAATGATACGAACAATTTTTAGTAGAACAGATATTTTTTTACTATTTGTAATTTTTATAACATTTTTATCATCCCTAATATTGACAATGTGCAAAGGTATAAGAAAGGCAAAAATCACATTCGCCTTAGCAACAATCCTTTTAATTTTTTTCCTTGAAGAATACTACAATAAACATAAATTTTTTCACTAGGAAAAATCAATCAGAAAACCTTCAAAAATTGCTAACCAACAATCACACAGTCAGTCTTCACCGACATCATCCCAAGAAAACCCGACAATACCTACAACTACCCAAAACCCCTAAACATCCACACGAATTTCTTTCCAAGATAACCCATACACTTTTGAAGAACGACACGCTCGCTTATCTGAACCATTAGAACCAGTTCAGCGTCAGGCACCTCTAAGCGATATAACTTATATAACATATAACTTGTACCCAATATTACCACAAGAATTAAGTAGAATAAGAAACTTTAGTCAAAACCAAAATACAGTTGAAATAAATAGACAAATTATACATCCACGACGAAATAGAAATTTTCAAACCCCCCGAGTTCATTTTGATATACCCCAATCCCCATCACCAAGTACTCCAGAAAACCCAAAAAGCATATACCGGAAACCCCTAAACTTCTTTCACAACGTAGCACCTCAAGCATACCCTCAGATTACTTAGGTTCAACACTCCACCATTATTTGGACAACATCCAAAAAGTAACCGACTCCACAATTGGGCACTCCATAGACTACAATATAGACAAGACATCCACGAAGACATTCGTGACCATAACATCCAAATACTCCAACAAAATAGTCTACAAATAAAATTCGAAATCACGAAATACTCCAACAAAAGCCACGTAAACCAATTATGTTTACAGCAAACTCTCATAAAAATGCACAAGGTTATTGCCAACCAAATAAAGACTCAGTTTGTTATAACCTACCTTTACACACGCATGATGAAGATCATTTTCATCATCCACAAATCCTTAAATTAGCCTCCGGCACACACACTGAATGGATTTTAAATAGAAATAAAAAACACAATGAAATTTACCAAAGAGTAACAAAAAAATTGTTACAAAGGCAAAACAATAACGAACAAATTCATTCACGCTTTACACCAGCCTCAGATTTAAAAATTGGATCATTTGTCTTAAAACTTAATTTTAATACACAAAAAGGAATTTCTAAAAAATTACAACCCCTTCGCAAAGGACCATACCAAATAATTGCCGAATCCACTGACGTAACATATAAAATCATCGATTCAGGCCAAAAAGAAATTGTTCAACATCGGAACAATCTAATGCCTTACTACCCAAAAGAATACGCACTACTCGAATTAACTCAATGATTTTCTTTCACAGGTTTAAAAGTTATTCAAAGTCACCCACATACGGAAAAAGAAATAAATAAACAAAACGACATTCATTATGGAAAACAAAATACAAAATCACCTACAACCCAAAACAATAAAAGAAAGCTAGATCAAAAAATACCTCAAAAAGAAAGGAAAAATAGGAAAATGATAGAAAAAATTTTACCACAAGAACAAGTCGAGAAATCAAAACATAGAGAGTCATCACGACTTAGAAATTAACCACGTAAAAATTACAAAACATTCATCCCACAATCTAAAATATTAAAGAAATCTGAATTTCAAAAACAACTTTAATTTTAAAATCCTCGCACCTCTCAATCATTTTGAACTTTCTTTTTTCAAAATAAAATGCTGATAAACACGCAACAATTCTAGTTCAAAATTAGCCAATAGGATTCATTCAATCCGTCACCTTCTATAACTATAACACCAACAAATTAGACGAAAGATATTAAACTCCAGGCATATCTATAACTATAACTTTACAACCTTCAGGTCAAAAATAAGCAAACCACTCAAACTTGACAACTAAAATGAATACCACCACAAAATCATAACCCTGCCTTATCTAATAACGCAAAGATCAACAATATTTTCCCAACTTAGACCTCAAAAACCCCACAACCAAAAATGATAAATTAGCCTAAAGTAAAAATACGACCATATTAATTTAGCCTAAAGTACAAAAATCTCAAAAATACCCCAGATCACCTGACAAACAAAAATAAAGCAAAGAGGACCTCCCGAACAGCATAAAATTAGCCACCAACAAATTCTCACAAAACACAACCCACTTGTCAAAAAATCAATAAATTACTCAACCACACTTGAAAATTGCCCCAAAAAAACAAAAAATATTCGACAAAATGCTCTTCTCTCGATCAGTCAATACAATTTTCAACATTTTCATAAACTTTTTCACAATACTTAAACTTTTATTCATTTTTCTCTTTGATACCTTTGAAGCTTTTATAATAATTTTAATCATTTTTTGCAACATTTTTAAAATTTTCTACTCTCTATTTGAAATATATCTCCAACTTTACCAAATCATTGACCATATTCACAGGTACGATAACCCAAAGTTTATTCAAATGATACGAAAAATTTTTAGTAGAACAGATATTTTTTTACTATTTGTAATTTTTATAACATTTTTATCATCCCTAATATTGACAATGTGCAAATGTATAAAAAAGGCAATAATCACATTCGCCTTAGCAACAATCCTTTTAATTTTTTTCCTTGAAGAATACTACAATGAACATAAATTTTTTCACTAGGAAAAATCAATCAGAAAACCTTCAAAACTTGCTAACCAACAATCACACAGTCAGTCTTCACCGACATCATCCCAAGAAAACCCGACAATACCTACAACTATCCAAAACCCCCAAACATCCACACGAGTTTCTTTCCAAGATAACCCATACACTTTTGAAGAACGACACGCTCGCTTATCTGAACCATTAGAACCAGTTCAGCGACAGGCACCTCTAAGCGATATAACTTATATAACATATAACTTGTACCCAACATTACCACAAGAATTAAGTAGAATAAGAAACATTAGTCAAAACCAAAATACAGTTGAAATAAATAGACAAATTATACATCCACGACGAAATAGAAATTTTCAAACCCCCCGAGTTCATTTTGATATACCCCAATCCCCATCACCAAGTACTCCAGAAAACCCAAATAGCATATTACCGGAAACCCCTACACTTCTTTCACAACGTAGCACCTCAAGCATACCCTCAGATTACTTAGGTTCAACACTCCACCATTATTTGGACAACATCCAAAAAGTAACCGACTCCACAATTGGGCACTCCATAGACTACAATATAGACAAGACATCCACGAAGACATTCGTGACCATAACATCCAAATTTTCCAACAAAATAGTCTACAATTAAAATTCGAAATCACGATTTAACTTCACAACCTTGTTCAACATCCTTACCCATTAAACCCGCCCAATAGAACAGCTCAATCGCTACCACCACCATTTATAACAATTGAAGTTATATATAAGTACGACAGATAGACCAAAAAGACAATTGGTTACATCACATTTTATAACCCATACTCAGGATTATCATACACATGTATATTCTAAAAATACTGATATTTCAACAAATCTGTTTTCCAATATTTTCCTATCAGAACACAAATCCTTCTCCCCGCACAGGAACCCAGGACTTATTAGTAACACACTACGATTGTGAAGAAAATGAACAAAAAACACTACACAATTATGCAATAAATCAAGTATCACAATGCGAAACAGAACCACAAGCTATAGAAATTACAAACGTAATAGCGACACTGTATTCAAAAGCCCGAGCAACAACAGTCCCAGGATATAAATTTACAGCAACATTTTCCGAAAAGAAAGTACATTGTTCACAAGTTTCAAACGGAAATAAAAACCGACTTGACCACGAATCATTCTACCAAAGTAATATCGAACGACTTCTACATCTAAATCTCGATTATTGTAAAAACGAGCTACTCAGACTAAATATCAGAAGAACTAAAAACACCGACAGAAAACTAGTATATTTCCAAGTCTTTGCCGATTCTGTACATCAAGCAGAACTTGAAAGATATCAAGGACATATAAAACTAGATGAAAAATACCCATACAACGGCGCACACGGAAGATTAACTTATGACATATACGATAAGCACTGGGTACCACACATTGGTATAAATAATCCATCAAACTGCAAAGCAGACACAAAAAATAAAGGATATCAAGAAATAATGTTTTTCGATTGGAAAATACAACTCGAAAAAATACAACTCACACGAGATTTATCCGACAACACAATGATCTCTCAAGGAATTAGATTACCTTGTAAAAACGATCAAGGTTATTGTTATCCTACAACAAGGACACAAGCAACAATTGTTTGGTTTCCCGAAGATACATGCACAACATTTCAAGTAGCAAAAATACACGCTCGAATGATAAAATTTCACGAAAAATATTTTATAGAATCAATTCTATATGAACAAGTCCATCCATCACGAAAACAAAGTACTGATTTCCGAAGTATCCATAATATAGAAAATAAGTTAACACGTTTCCAAATATATCAAGAAACAGAAATCACATGCAAATACAGGAACCCACTTTACAAAACACAATATTCTGAAATACTAGTTGAATACGAAAAAGGTTTCGACATGACCACTGGAAAAATAAAATTTGACCCTTATGCCACAGGTCACCCTCTAAACGAAGGAACATCATATATACCAGTTAACTTTTAAAAAAGCAATGGTCAACCTGGTGGAAAACTAAAGCCACATGACACTAGAAGCACACATTTACAAGAACTATCACTAATGAATAACACTTATTTTGGTAATATCCACTATGACAATCACTTAGATATGAAGGTAGAATTCACGGTTAGTCGAATTTTTCAAGAAATGTCACTCTGCGAATTAGAAACACTTCACCAACTATGCGAATTAGAAAGGACACAAATCCTACAATCACTCGCACTAGCAGTATTGTGAATACCCTACGCAGGATATTTATTGTCAGGAAATAGATCAAATTTTCTAGACTACGAAGGAAACATTTTATGGTTTTATACTTGTACCAAAAAAGTATCAGCATTATATGTTTTTGAAGATAAACGCTGCCATAAAAGAATCCCTACATTTTATAAAAATAAGGTACATTTTGTTGACACATTTTCAAGACGAACATATTTTTGGGATACCGCAGTCCCATGTGGATCAGATAATAGCCACAATGTAGTACAATTGAACCCTGACGAAGATAAATATTATCTTCTTACTCCATACCCTACGTTGATGCAATCACTCAAAAAATTTTCACCCGAAAGCATCAGAGCTATTGCTCGTAATCCAAATATTGATTTACAATCAATTGGAATTTATTCAAAATCAGATATCCAACAACACATTAGAACACAACAATTCCAAGAATTATTAACACAAATGGACACTATACAAAGACAATCAATTGACCAAAATTTACGCAAACTTGCCGAAACCGCAGGATTTGCAGATATTTAAACACAAGATTATAGCGGATATTTTAAAGACATTATAGACTATATATCTAAACGGTGAAAAATACAGACCACAAGATATTTCACCTATAAATATTTTTAGCTTTGTTACCCTAAAAAATGAAATTCTCAATTTTTTAGGATGGCCCTTTTACATCTTAGAAAAATTTACTATCCTATACGCAATGTTTAACTTTATAGGATTTCTTTTTTCACTTCTAAAAGGAATCTATAACACATGCGCTATACACACACAAGTAAATAGACAAGCAAGTGTAGCACGCATACTATTTGCAGGGTTTTTTGCAGCACGCATACTATTTGCAGGATTTATTATTCATCAATAAACAAAATTCTTCTAGACGCACAAATAAAAGAACATAATACAAAAAAAGCGACAAGACAGAACACGTACGACGAAGAACATAATAACATAGAAGTAACACCTACCGCACTACAGTTGCCACCCCTACCTCATAACCATCCATTATCCTTAGTCCCACGTAATTTCCGAAACCTAGCAATAACACATAACCCAAGTTTTAGACCAAATTTATCTCAAAGTCCCATACAACATTTAATGACACATCATTCACAAGATGACAATAAATATGAACAAATTATAGAACAACCCCATATCACCGCTTTTCAGTCTCAAAATAATCATTTTTTTAGCCCACGATGAGCCGACAACCTGGATCCCTACACCGCTCGAATTCCCACCCAACCAACCTCCACACTCCAATCCCAATAATCCCACTTTTTGCTTTCCCACCACCCGATTTTCCACTTATTAATATATCATCAAGCATGAATTCGGATACTAACTCAGATATTTCAGTTTTATACTCCATCTCACAACTTCATAATTCTAATATAGAAACCCCTGACGAATTTGCAGACTCCGATCCATCTCCATCCAATAATTTTCAAACCAACTCCTCATTTTTTTTCAAAACCCCCTTTTCAACTAATCCCACCAAATAAATCCCTCCCATCAGTTTCCACTCCTTCTTATGCTTCGCAAGTAACCCCAACCTATTCTCCATTTCATTCCGACCGATCATCTAATAACTCTCCAGATACCCCCAAATCTCTCAGGAACTCGATAATTTTATCACCCTACAACAACAGTTAATACAGCCTAACACTCTCACCATACATCAAATATCATCCACAATAGAAACCTCGAACGAACCTACTCCTACACCCTCCTCAGCTTACACTGCGTCATTAGCACGATCATCCACATCCACCGAAACATCCAATAGCACTAAACGAGCTTAACGCACTAATAAAAGGAAATTCCCGAACCATCCATTCCCGACCAAACCAGGAACAGCCTGCGAATATATTAATCATCCACACCACACCAACACAAAAGAATTTCTAGCAATCACCTTACCCTCATTCCCACAATATATATTAAACACACCTAACGACACTAACGACACACGTAGTTTTGTAGATGAACATGTTTTAATGCCCAGCATATTACCATTTTACTAACCCCCTTTGCCTGCCACTATCTAGTACTCATAATGATATAGAAAAGAATAAAGATATGTTATATAGACTCACCGCAACACTAACACCTAGACAATTTACTTATATAGGATATAAAAAATTACTAAAAACATTCACTGCACCTCGAGCTAACAAATTTACAATAGAATATTACGATCATATTATCATCCGAACTAATCAAGACCAATTTCTAGATGACGACCGCTTCGCTAACCCACAACTAACAGAAAAATTTTTTCATCAAAACGTCATATGTATTCACACTTAATATTTTTGATAGAAAATATGATCACATCATCTCTGAAGCACTAATTGATATTCAAGCTTACAAAAGTTTTAACGACAAATTTCAGTTATTTTCACTAACCTTTCACTTCCTTGCACCACATGAACGCCATTTGCACTGTTCACACGACATTATGTTACGCACTAAACAGACTCATACATATACATACTATCGCTTCATACAAAATCATTTTGATTTACATACTCCATCTAGACAACCACACCATCGTTTTCAGTTTCTTAACTCGAAGTACACTTCACCACTTTTTCTTAATTTCACCTATTGCATCAAGGATACTAACCTCCAAGGCATCCTCCGCAATTATGACCCAGTAACAAAAATGTATATATTTTGTCCCATCACGAAGACCTTTAAAGCCGAAGAATCCAGACCCTTCCTTATCCCATATGAATTTATCCAGCCTATAGAAATCCCAAAAACAGAATTTATTCACAATACTAAATATAATCACAAAATATATAAACTCATTCAAAACACACCTTATGAGTTTGCACTAGGCACCGAAGAACTAAAAACCATTAAAGCACTTCAATTGCTTTGGCCACTGCTCCAAACTAAAAACAACCTTCGCATACTAGCAAAATTACTAACAACATCGGACATATTACACGACATTTTTCCCCACTGCTTTTTTCCCAGACGATTTACAGGTAAGTATAATTAATAATATCCTTAACTAATAAATTTAAATTGAACTAACCATTCTTTATTCATGTTTCTTTTACATTTCTAGTCTTCATACCACGATCATCTGCAAAAAACAGAAAAGAAAAATAAAAAAATAAACTTGTTAAAATTCTTCTAAACTTCATTAATATTTTGCACAAGATAATATGATAAAAATTATACCAAATGTAGTAAATTAATTTATGAATTAGTTCCCCATAAAGCAGAAAATTTAATTACGATGAAAATTTATAACTTAAAATTTCCCCCAAAAAAGCAGTAAAATTGAAATTCTATGTAGTAAATTGATAAATTGAAAACGCAGTACTAACCTTTTGATATTTTCATTCACTCCCACAAGAATTCTATCCAAAATTGCACAGCTCGCCCACGAAGAATTGTTTAAATAATGATTTTAAGTTTCAAGTTTTCACACTCAACAACTCTAACACACGATAACAAGTTTCAAACTTTCCTTTAACCCGGTTGGAAAGGAATTAAACTAAACTAAACTAACCAACGCAGCCTACTAAACACCACAAATCATAAAATAACAGCATGACTAAGAAAAGAAAACCAACGGTACCCAAACCGTATTAGCCCAGTTTAAAACTGGATAATTTATTCTTTTGAAGACTATTATAAAGTCTAAGAAAGAAAAAATAAAACACAAAAAAACAAACCCATAACAAAAACAATTTGATTTTTGAAAAAAGGACACAACCAAAGAAACATAAGAAAGACCAACATAAACCCAATATAAAACGTTATCACATAACAGGACCTCTCAAAGAAACCGCACGAAATCATACTCCCACTCCTGGCATAACCCACCAGAGAGGACGTCCTGAGTATGCTCTATAGCCGGCCTAACCCACCGCGCTACATCCACGCTTTGTGACAACACTCCTGTTTTTAATAAGAGGTACTCAAGGGTGAGTAATTCTTCAAAATAACCGAACTAAAACAAAATGCTTTTGTGAAAACAACTAACTAAAATCATGATTAAAAAACCGAACTAATAAAATTTTATAAAATGTAAATCATACCTTGCAGTATATAGATCAACACACATTAACAAAGACGAACATCAAAAGACAATGATCCATCACACTCGAACAAGAATGGCTAACCACAACCGATATGCCGTCCACAATCACAACTCAAAAGATTTAGAGTACGACTTGAATTCGCAGAAAAGGACTTCATTGAACTAGACCAATGACCACCTCGATGTTCAAGTATACGTACAGATCCGAGTTACGAGGCATCCTTTCCACACACGATCTCCACGCCATTCCCAGACGAGGTTGAACACAAAACAAGTTCTCTACATAATACAGGAAAACCGTCATAGCAAACCATTTTGAAATCAGATTGATTTCATTGGGGAACACAGTCGTTGTCACAAGACGACACAACGATTGATGTCTCAAACTCCAGCGTCCTGGAACTTCCTTAACAAGAGGAACTGGACAAGAATACGATGTTCGCCAAATACCAACGTTCATCAATCCATCCTTTGAATTGCAGAAAGATAATTCTAAAAACTCTGTAAAACCCGGATGGGTGGAACCTGATCCAAACTATATTTTATGATTGGAAAAATTAGATATTTTACCACTGTAAATTATTTAATATTAACCAATCATGATCCATCTAACTAACAACCCACTTATTTGTAAGTGCTGAAATTACTTGTAATTTCAGCACCAGAGAGATTTGAATTTAACTTAGAAATTAGTTGTCTCTCCAAGAGAACTTCAGCAGCCGCAATAAACCAGTATACCCTAGATCTATTGAGCCTAGCAGGGACTAGTTAAACAACCTGAGACTAGATAGTATAAGAGTAAGATTAGGATCGGTATTAGACTAAGAAGTTGCACGAATCTATCCGGCCGAAAATAAGGTAGCGTGACGAGCAGACGGTGTACCCTATCCGAAATTACTCTATGAGTTATACCACTTTGGTCCTAACTCACTATTTCAATTAGTGGTCTTCAATTTTTTTTGCCAGCAAATTTTTTGACCATATTTCACAATGTTTCGCCCTTGATTATCGATTTCTTATTGAAAAACAATTCATTTTTTTATTAAAAGGAAGGCTGTGTTCTTTTTCAGACCAGTCAGCATTCTTATACCTAAGTTATATTGCTGTTTCGTTCAAATCCGCAAGTCATGAATTGTTTGACTTTTGGTTGTGTGTTTCATTTCTTATGTCTTTTTAATAATGTTTGTGAAATTTGATTTTTTTTTTCTCGAAATTTGAAGTTTTTGCAAAAGACGATTAGTTTTTTCTCTGGGTTTGTTTTTGTTTTGTTGCATTCCGTGACTTTTTCCTACTCTTTGCTGGCTGGTTTCTCTGATTTGCTTTCAAAGAATCATTTAAAATGTATTACTCATAAGTGGTTCTGGCGTCTAAAAGCGTTAAGGTGTTTTATTTCGTCTTCAAATTCCGAAAGTTGAAAAAGAGTTATTATTTAATTTTTTTTTCGATTTCATTGATTTTTTCTACACTTCTTCAACTGATCGTTTTGAAAACTACACTTCTCATTTTATTTATAATTATTACACTTTTCGAGTACTCTTAATACGCTCATGAGGCCTAATTTTTGAAAAACAAACTCATGAAAACATGATTAAGTGCTGCTTTTGTTGTTTTTTCTAGAAATTTTGATGGAACAGTTTTTTGCATGTGCGCGCTCGTTTTCACTCAAGTTCACTTTGTTTTCTAAGCCCTGATAAATACCTTTTCGTGGTGAGTGGAATGAGTTTTGAGGTGAAGCTGCGTCCTTATTGAGCCCGCAATAGATTGTTGACAACTTTTTTCTTTTATAGTTAATAGTTCCCGGTTGTTATGAAAACTGATATGCAAACTTATTAGGCCCTTACAAACATATATAGTGGTCTTATTTAATCTGTCAAAGCCCCTTTTTACGCCCAAAAGTTGATGATTTTGTGAGGTGGGGAAAATAGAGAGAGCCCTCAAGTTGCTTAACCTTTTATATATGTTTTTTTTTTTTCAGTTCAAAGAGATCATCTATTATAGCGATGGTGTAATCGTCTGGATTACGCAGTACGAAGACTACGGTTTTATGCCTCTGCCTCTAGTAGAGTTGGTATCAACTGAAAACAAATCCTCACACGGCGTGAAGTTTGAATTCAGTCAACCTGAGGTGTCCAGCTACATGTGGAAACTGATAGACAACAGTGGCGGCCCAGACGACAAGAAGTGAGAAATATTTTTTCATCACAACCTCCCCTTCTGTGAACAATTGCTTGACTCAACTTTGGCGCCCATTGTCCGGTTATAAAATGTTTACATGAAACACAAGACACATGATAATTACAAGAGCCAGTTATAAACTTGCAAGAGCCACTTTAATAAAAATACTCTTACAAACTAGTTACTTATGTACGGTGTATGTACTGTAGAATTAATTAAAAGAGTAAAAGATATATAATGAAGTGAAAATCCAAACGTTTGTTCAAAAACTAACACCAACTATTGATGATCGATCGATGGTCGAATCATGCAATTTGTTGACCCGTATCTAATCAAAACCGAAGGTCATATTGACATAAATATAAAAACAAATCACAACATTTCTCACCGGAAAAAATTTTAACACTTTACAATTACTAAGAACAATTCTACATAGACCCATTTCCCCCTTCAAAGTAGGAACAAAAATTATAAACTGCACCATAAGCAAATAACCGGACAGAAAGAAATGATGAAATCTACAATTGAATTTTTCGAAGTTACAAATGTACAAAATGGGTGAATTTAAAGAATTTACTCAGATGAAGTTTATTTAAACAAAAACAAATCTATTTCACGGCTGTACATCTATTATCTACCAAGAAAAACTATAGTCTGAATTGGAACCTGACTAGCTCGTGCGAAGACCAAGACTTTTGCGAAGACCAAGAAAGGGTGGTTTCAGCAACCAGATTAAGTCTCGTAGGGACTTCCACTAGCGGCGTTAAAAAATCTGAAGGGGAGCTGTATATGAAACTTACCATCGAAGAGGCATGTGGTTCGTCTAGAAGTATCACTTCCGTGACTCTGTCCTCCTTTTCCAGAACGTTGTCGATAAATCTTCGTTCACCGAGGAGTTTAGGAGGGTGAACGGTAGATACATCTATTCTTGGTAGATACACCTATTATCTACCAAGAAAAACTATAGTCTGAATTGGAACCTGACTAGCTCGTGCGAAGACCAAGACTTTTGCGAAGACCAAGAAAGGGTGGTTTCAGCAACCAGATTAATTCTCGTAGGGACTTCCACTAGCGGCGTTAAAAAATCTGAAGGGGAGCTGTATATGAAACTTACCATCGAAGAGGCATGTGGTTCGTCTAGAAGTATCACTTCCGTGACTCTGTCCTCCTTTTCCAGAACGTTGTCGATAAATCTTCGTTCACCGAGGAGTTTAGGAGGGTCATTTTAGGAGGAGTTTAGGAGGGTCATTAGGAGGGTCATTTAGGAGGAGTTTAGGAGGGTCATTTTCCGAGCCAGCTCTGAGCAAAATTTCCCGAGGGTTCGAGCCTAGAGAAAGTTCCTCGTGTCCAGTTGAGTGTGAGGACATTGAGAGTGTAGATTTGCCACATGTACCACTTATCTCACGGCTAGGTGCTGACTCGGCTTCCTGAATAAAAGACATTATTATTTGATACGTCATCGAAATAAACCTCAATTATCCCGTTCCATGATTTTAGATTGTGAGAGGAAAAAGAACCAGAGGTATGATGTGAGGAGTCAATGATGTTGTCCTTTAGCAGGTTAAAATAGCGTTCCCCGTTTTTTCTGTTAGCCACCCTATAATAATAACTACCTCCGGAGGCCAATTTCTTCGTGAATCTGCTGACTTTGCTCGGTCTTGAGAGATCAGTCGGGGAGTCGTCGGGTGGGTTAGGGCTAAAATTAGATTGTCCTCTGGGTTTCCATGTCAGCAACAATCTAGCCGTCTTCCACCCCGTCGTGCGATTCCGAATTCCTTGCCCGTCGTTCCGAAAAGATAGACTTCCCTTTATCTAAACGGTTATGGAAGAAAATCAAGTTTTTCTATCTATTTAGTGTTTGCAATTCTAATAAAAAGTATTTCGAAGGTCGTACAATCTAACAAAGGTTGTTTTAACTTTCTGGTTTACCGAATGATTTTTTGGATTGAAAAATATTAAAAAGTTTTTGGTAATTCCAACATGGCCAGCAAATTAGATTTTACAGTATTTACAAATCTTTCTACAAGTCCGTTAGATCTATGATCTCCAATTGTACAGTAGATGATTTTGATGCTAAATTTTCAGAAAAAATTCGTGAGGCAAAAAACAGGTTCCATGAAGATGGCAGTAATTGTTTAAAAAGGAAATAACAAAGTTTGAGTTGGTGTTGTTGAATACTTTCGCTGAGAAAAACTTTGAGAAACGAACGATGCGAAGAAGGATTTATTTTTTTGTTCCCCAAAAAGCGTGCTACCGTTCTACGAAGTCCAAATTTATTTCCTTGTTCGCAAACGATTGCGTGGGAAGCTTTGTCGTGTGATCCGTTCCGAGTAAAACTTTGAGGTTCTTACCGGCTTTCAGGCACTGATTACATGACTTATCATGGTGAAAAATCTCACAAAAGATGTTAGGCCACCACATGTATTCAGCTAAAACTTTCAGTCCAAGTTGGCCTGGAAGTGTTTCATATAACATTGACCTGAATGTTCCCCGAATGGCTGTTGGCACGACTAGCTTAATGTTCATGAAAAGGAGGTCACCTTTCTCACGGATGTCCTTTTCGTACTTATTCATGTAGCTTCCGTGAATTTGCTTTAGTCAACTGTTTCGGATTGTAGCGATTAGGTCCCATATGATCTTGTCGCCTTTCGTCATCATCTGTAGAACTTTTTTCGAGCATAGTTCTTCCAGAATTATAGGGGAGTGGGATAAAATTAGATCCGATTTATTTCTCTTCAAAAGGTTTGTGTGGTTGTTAGAGTGGTGGACGTCTTTGAATTGTAGCGCAATATTATGCTCTTCGAGTATAATGACTAATGGGCCGATAGTTTATCGATCTTTACTGTTCTGAGGGACTTCCTAAGTATCCTAACTATCAAAGAATCTCGTCCCTAAAAGTAATGCGTCTCTAGTATAGTTGAACTTAAAATTATCTAAGGGTAACCACTTTGAAGAACAGTTTTCAGTGCTCTGATATGAGAGTTATCACTAATTTTGATTGACTGAGCAATACATAAGATAAAAAAGCAATATTTTTCAGATTGAATGTTGATAATGAATTTTTTCTAAGACCTCGACCAATCAAATTTTCAAAACTCGACGCGATATTACAATTAGCAACTGCATTTTTTTTTACAGCGACCAACGGTCTATCTACAGAGTTTATAACAACACAGTTAAAACAGGCTCCATTAGATAAGATATTCCATGTAAGGCTTTGCCAGACAGTAATCTAGTTAAAAGATCACTAAAATCCATGTCTTTCCCTGAGATTTTAAAAATTAACGTTAACAATTTGTTTACCCAACAGGTTATTCTTTTATGCATCATTTTTGTAGCTATGAAAGGCCTAAGGTTAATTCCATATGGTCTGTTATAATTTCAAATTCTAAGAGGAAAAGAAAATTTCTGAAACATTCAAACCATACGTAATAGTTTTTGCCTGTAAGAAAAATGTTTCATTTTGTAATTATTTAAAAATCTTGGGGCGAAGGCTATCGGTTTCCATTGTCCATTTTAGATTGTTCTAAGATCGCGCCCAGGCCACTATAAGAAGCGTCGGTGTTTAATCTGTGTTTTGTATTTAAAGTCAAATTGGCTGTTTTCCGTTATTTTTATAATTTTTGACTTCAATTTTTCAAAAACTATCGGATGACTATTATCACATTGATTTTTTGTGTAAGAGGGGACAAAGAGAGCAGCTAAAATAGAAGGGTTTGGGACATATTTTACTCCCTGATTTTTGACCCACAGAAGGATCGTAACTCCGAGTTGTTTTTGGGCATTGTTTATACTTCATCTGCAGAGATTTTAAAACCTAACCATTCTATTTCTTTTTGAAAGATTGCACTTTTTCCCCACTTTCATCGCCAATTTATTTTAATCTAGGGCTCTCAGAATTCTATTTACAGTTGCTTTATGTTCATCTAAATAAATTTTCGAATCAACCAGGATGTTGTCTATGTAGCAACTTGTACTTAAAAAATGAAGCTATGACTCGTGGAAATTAATTAGGCATCCTGACCAAACCGTAGAAGCCGGTTAAAAATTGATGTGTTTCCGTTGTTTTACTGCCCGCGATACTGAAGTTACACTGCTGGCTTTTTCCCCATTGATTGAATTGGCTGTCAGTGGGAGTTTCAGAAAGTTGGATAGCAACATTGTCTATTAATTCATGAATGTTGAGCATCTGATAATTACTTTTAAATTTCTGATCGTTTATTAACTTAGAGTCTGGTGCCAACTTAATTGAGCAATTTTTCTTAATTTTTATAACAATTGGGCTAACGAAACAACCCTCATCGCATTCCTCCAGTTTTAAAATGTGAGCTTTGATCTCGATTCTTCTTAGCTATCCGTTTACACCCAAGAGTATGCGCAAAAAAACTCTTCTTCATTTTGCCTAAACTGGTTTAAGCGGCCATCGAAAATGTGTTACCCTGCGGTCGTTCGAATTTTTTACAGCTCATGACATGCATAAACGCACGTTTATGCATGTCTCAGGTCTTCCCCCACCATATTTTGATAATAAAACCAAAAACTTTATAAATTAGTTTTATTATCAAAATATGGTGGGGGAAGACCTGAGACATGCATAAACGTGCGTTTATGCATGTCTCAGGTCTTCCCCAGCATATTTTGATAAAAAAAACTAATTTATAAAGTTTTTGGTTTTAATATCAAAATATGCTGGGGGAAGACCTGAGACATGCATAAATGTGCGTTTCAGGGCCTGAAACGCACGTTTATGCATGTCTCAGGTCTTCCCCCAGCATATTTTGATAATAAAAATAAAAACTTTAT
>NC_087065.1:31876783-31924983 GCF_963678635.1 Symsagittifera roscoffensis | reverse complement strand
GTCTCAGGTCTTTCCCCACCATATTTTGATACTAAAACCAAATACTTTACAAATTAGTTTTAGTATCAAAATATGGTGGGAGAAGACCTGAGACATGCATAAACGTGCGTTTCAGGCCCTCAAACGCACGTTTATGCATGTCTCAGGTCTTCCCCCACTATATTTTGATAATAAAACTAATTTAATAAAGTTTTTGGTTTTATTATATAAAAATGGTTGGGGAAGACCTGAGACATGCAAAAACGTGCGTTTCAGGGCCTGAAACGCACGCTTATGCATGTCTAAGGTCTTCCCCCACCATATTTTTATAATAAAACTAATTTATAAAGTTTTTGGTTTTATTATCTAAAAATGGTTGGGGAAGACCTGAAACATGCAAAAACGTGCGTTTCAGGGCCTGAAACGCACGTTTATGCATGTCTCAACTCTTCCCCCGCCAGATTCTGATAATAAAACCAAATACTTTATAAATTAGTTTTATTATCAAAATATGGCGGGGGGAAGACCTGAGACATGCATAAACATGCGTTTCAGGCCCTGAAACGCACGTTTATGCATGTCTCAGGTCTTTCCCCACCATATTTTGATACTAAAACCAAATACTTTACAAATTAGTTTAGTATCAAAATATGGTGGGAGAAGACCTGAGACATGCATAAACGTGCGTTTCAGGCCCTGAAACGCACGTTTATGCATGTCTGATATCCCAACCTGAAACTTTACCCAGTGGAGAAGAGGATAAAGTATCTATACTGTTGTTCACAGACGACATGACCAGTATCCTAGGTAAAATTATCTTTAAGACCCAATCCAATGTGTGGATTTGCGAAGAGACGCCGTTCTTCATCACAGGAGGACATGAACACAATACATTGGGGAACGTTAACCTACCGAAACTAGGGATCGAAGTTAAACAGAAGTAGTGCCTCCAGCCAATATGTTCAGTCAGCCAACCACCATTGGAGAGTAAGTTTTTTTTCTCATCCGAGCGTATTTTTAACATTTTTTAAGAGTTATTCATGAGTTGGGGAAAATTCGAACGACCGCAGGGTAACACATTTTCGATGTCCGCTTAAACCAGTTTAGGCAAAAGGAAGTAGAGTTTTTTTGCGCATACTCTTGGGTGTCAACGGATAGCTAAGAAGAATCGAGATCAAAGCTCACATTGTAAAACTGGAGGAATGCGATGAGGGTTGTTTCGTTAGCCCAATTGTTATAAAAATTAAGAAAAATTGCTCAATTAAGTTGGCACTAGACTCTAAGTTAACAAACGATCAGAATTTTAAAAGTAATTATCAGATGCTCAACATTCATGAATTTATAGACAATCTTGCTATCCAACTTTCGGAAACTCCCACTGAGCAGTCTGGTTTTGGAATCTAGACTTGAAACACGCATACAGCCAATTCAATCAATGGGGAAAAAAGCAAGCAGTGTAACTTCAGTATCGCGGGCAGTAAAACAACGGAAACACATCAATTTTTAACCGGCTTCTACGGTTTGGTCAGGATGCCTAATTAATTTCCACGAGTCATAGTTTCATTTTTTAAGTACAAGTTGCTACATAGACGACATCCTGGTTGATTCGAAAAAGTTATTTAGATGAACATAAAGCAACTGTAAATAGAATTCTGAGAGCCCTAGATTAAAATAAATTGGCGATGAAAGTGGGGAAAAAGTGCAATCTTTCAAAAAGAAATAGAATGGTTAGGTTTTAAAATCTCTGCAGATGAAGTAAAAACAATGCCCAAAACAACTCTGTGGGTCAAAAATCAGGGAGTAAAATATGTCCCAAACCCTTCTATTTTAGCTGCTCTCTTTGTCCCCTCTTACACGAAAAATCAATGGGATAATAGTCATCCGATAGCTTTTGAAAAATTGAAGTCAAAAATTATAAAAATAACAGAAAACAGCCAATTTGACTTTAAAGACAAAAAAGAGATTAAACACCGACGCTTCTTATAGTGGCCTGGGCGCGATCTTAGAACAATTTCAAAGGGGACAATGGAAACCGATAGCATTCGCCTCAAGATTTTTAAATAATTACAAAATGAAATATTTTTCTTATAGGCAAAAACTATTATGTATGGATTGAACATTTCAGAAATTTTCTTTTCGTCTTAGAATTTGAAATTATAAGAGACCATATGGAATTAATCTTAGCCCTTTCATAGCTACAAAAACGATGCATAAAAGAATAACCCGTTGGGTAAACAGATTGTTAACGTTAGTTTTTAAAATCTCAGGGAAAGACATGGATTTTAGTGATCTTTTAACTAGATTACTGTCTGGCAAAGCCTTACATGGAATATCTTATCTAATGGAGCCTGTTTTAACTGTGTTGTTATAAACTCTGTAGATAGACCGTTGGTCGCTGTAAAAAATGCAGTTGCTAATTGTAATATCGCGTCGAGTTTTGAAAATTTGATTGGTCGAGGTCTTAGAAAAAGTTCATTATCAACATTCAATCTGAAAAATATTGCTTTTTTATCTTATGTATTGCTCAGTCAATCAAAATTAGTGATAACTCTCATATCAGAGCAGAAAACTGTTCTTCAAAGTGGTTACCCTTAGATAATTTTAAGTTCAACTATACTAGAGACGCATTACTTTTAGGGACGAGATTCTTTGATAGTTAGGATACTTAGGAAGTCCCTCAGAACAGTAAAGATTGATAAACTTACAGGCCCATTAGTCATTATACTCGAAGAGCATAATATTGCGCTAAAATTCAAAGACGTCCACCACTCTAACAATCACACAAACCTTTTGAAGAGAAATAAATCGGATCTAATTTTATCCCACTCCCCTATAATTCTGGAAGAACTATGCTCGAAAAAAGTTCTACAGATGATGACGAAAGGCGACAAGATCATATGGGACCTAATCGCTACAATCCGAAATAGTTGACTAAAGCGAATTCACGGAAGCTACATGAATAAGTACGAAAAAGACATCCGTGAGAAAGGTGACCTCCTTTTCATGAACATTAAGCTAGTTGTGCCAACAGCCATTCGGGGAACATTCAGGTCAATGTTATATGAAACACTTCCAGGCCAATTTGGACTGAAAGATTTAGCTGAATACATATGGTGGCCTAACATCTTCTGTGAGATTTTTCACCATGATAAGTCATGTAATCAGTGCCTGGAAGCCGGTAAGAATCTCATAGTTTTACTCGGAATGGATCACACGACAAAGCTTCCCACGCAATCGTTTGCGAACAAGGAAATAAATTTGGACTTCGCAGGACGGTAGCACGCTTTTTGGGGAACAAAAAAAATAAATCCTTCTTTGCATCGTTCGTTTCTCAAAGTTTTTCTCAGCGAAAGTATTCAACAACACCAACTCAAACCTTGTTATTTCCTTTTTAAACAATTACTGTTATTTTCTTCATGGAACCTGTTTTTAGTCTCACGAATTTTTTCTGAAAATTTAGCATCGAAATCATCTACTGTACAATTGGAGATCATAGAACTAACGGACTTGTAGAAAGATTTGTAAAACTGTAAAATCTAATTTGCTGGCCATGTTGGAATTACCAAAAATTTTTAAATTTTTTTCAATCCAAAAAATCATTCGGAAAACCAGAAAGTTAAAACAACCTTTGTTAGATTGTACGACCTGCGAGATACATTTTATTAGAATTGCAAACACTAAATAGATAGAAAAACTTGATTTTCTTCCATAACCGTTTAGATAAAGGGAAGTCTATCTTTTCGGAACGACGGGCAAGGAATTCGGAATCGCACGACGGGGTGGAAGACGGCTAGATTGTTGCTGACATGGAAACCCAGAGGACAATCTAATTTTAGCCCTAACCCACTCGACGACTCCCCGACTGATCTCTCAAGACCGAGCAAAGTCAGCAGATTCACGAAGAAATTGGCCTCCGGAGGTAGTTATTATAGTAGGGTGGCTAACAGAAAAAACGGGGAACGCTATTTTAACCTGCTAAAGGACAACATCATTGACTCCTCACATCATACGATTACGCTCGATACCGGTCGCAGCTTTCGTAAATCCGTTTTAGCGTTCAAAGGTAAACTGCTCCCCGGTTCCGAGAAAGTCGTATTAAAACCTTCACCCATTGCGATTAAGCTAACAATACCTTTGAGTTTAGCAGGAAAAAGAACACTTCAGAGGCGGGCACACCGACATGAACCCATGATCCGACCGATAAACTGGTAGTGATACATGTGTCTCCGCGAAGCACCTCTGGCTCTTCTTCCTCTCACAATCCAAAATCATGGGACGGGATAATTGAGGTTTATTTCGATGACGTATCAAATAATAATATGTCTTTTATTCAGGAAGCCGGGTCAGGACCTAGCCGTGAGATAAGTGGTACATGTGGCAAATCTACACTCTCAATGTCCTCACACTCAACTGGACACGCGGAACTTTCTCTAGGCTCGAGCCCTTGGGAAATTTTGCTCAGAGCTGGCTCGGAAAATGAACCGATCCAATTGCACAGTACTCCAGTACTCACTCGCCGTTGGAATACCAACCAAGAACGTCTAGACCCTCCTAAACTCCTCGGTGAACGAAGATTTATCGACAACGTTCTGGAAAAGGAGGACAGAGTCACGGAAGTGATACCTCTAGACGAACCACATGCCTCTTCGATGGTAAGTTTCATATACAACTCCCCTTCAGATTTTTTAACGCCGCTAGTGGAAGTCCCTACGAGAATTAATCTGGTTGCTGAAACCACCCTTTCTTGGTCTTCGCAAAAGTCTACCCCATCGGGAAGAGCTAGTCAGGTTCCAATTCAGACTATAGTTTTTCTTGGTGGATGATAGATGTACAGCCGTAAAGTAGATTTGTTTTTGTTTATATAAACTTCACCTGAGTAAATTCTTTAAATTCACCCATTTTGTACATTTGTAACTTCGAAAAGTTCAATTGTAGATTTCATCATTTCTTTCTGTCCGGTTATTTGCTTATGGTGCAGTTTATAATTTTTGTTCCTACTTTGAAGGGGGAAACGGGTGTATGTAGAATTGTTCTTAGTAATTGTAAAGTGTTAAAAATTTTTCCGGTGAGAAATGTTGTGATTTGTTTTTATATTTATGTCAATATGACCTTCGGTATTGATTAGATACCGGTCAACAAATTGCATGATTCGACCATCGATCGATCATCAATAGTTGGTGTTAGTTTTTGAACAAACGTTTGGATTTTCACTTCATTATATATATTTTATTCTTTTAATTAATTCTACAGTACATACACCGTACATAACTAACTAGTTTGTAAGAGTATTTTATTAAAGTGGCTCTTGCAAGTTTATAACTGGCTTTTGTAATTATCATGTGTCTTGTGTTTCATATAAACATTTTATAACCGGACAATGGGCGCCAAAGTTGAGTCAAGCAATTGTTCACAGAAGGGGAGGTTGTGATGGAAAAATATTTCTCACTTCTTGTCGTCTGGGCCGCCACTGTTGTCTATCAGTCTCCACATGTAGCTGGACACCTCAGGTTGACTGAATTCAAACTTCACGCGTGTGAGGATTTGTTTTCAGTTGATACCAACTCTACTAGAGGCAGAGGCATAAAACCGTAGTCTTCGTACTGCGTAATCCAGACGATTACACCATCGCTATAATAGATGATCTCTTTGAACTGAAAAAAAAAACATATATAAAAGGTTAAGCAACTTGAGGGCTCTCTCTCTTTTCCCCCACCTCACAAAATCATCAACTTTTGGGCGTAAAAAGGGACTTTGACAGATTAAATAAGACCACTATATATGTTTGTAAGGGCCTGATAAGTTTGCATATCAGTTTTCATAACAACCGGGAACTATTAACTATTAAAGAATAAAGTTGTCAACAATCTATTGCGGGCTCAATAAGGACGCAGTTTCCCCTCAAAACTCATTCCACTCACCACGAAAAGGTATTTATCAGGGCTTAGAAAACAAAGTGAACTTGAGTGAAAACGAGCGCGCACATGCAAAAAACTGTTCCATCAAAATTTCTAGAAAAAATAACAAAAGCAGCACTTAATCATGTTTTCATGAGTTTGTTTTTCAAAAATGGGGCCTCATGAGCGTATTAAGAGTACTCGAAAAGTGAAATAATTATAAATAAAATGAGAAGTGTAGTTTTCAAAACGATCAGTTAAAGAAGTGTAGAAAAAATCAATGAAATCGAAAAAAAAAATTAAATAATAACTCTTCAACTTTCGGAATTTGAAGACGAAATAAAACACCTTAACGCTTTTAGACGCCAGAACCACTTATGAGTAACACATTTTAACTGAATCTTTGAAAACAAATCAGAGAAACCAGCCAGCAAGGAAAAAGTCACGGAATGCAACAAAACAAAAACAAACCCAGAGAAAAAACTAATCGTCTTTTGCAAAAACTTCAAATTTCGAGAAAAAAAAATCAAATTTCACAAACATTATTAAAAGACATAAGAAATTAAACACACAACCAAAAATCAAACAATTCATGACTTGTGGATTCGAACGAAACAGCAATATAACTTAGGTATAAGAATGCTGACTGGTCTGAAAAAGAACACAGCCTTCCTTTTAATAAAAAAAATGAATTGTTTTTCAATAAGAAATCGATAATCAAGGGCGAAACATTGTGAAATATGGTCAAAAAAAATGCTGGCAATAAAATTTGAAGACCACTAATTGAAATGGTGAATTAGGACCGATGTGGTATAACTCATAGAGTAATTTCGGATAGGGTACACCGTCTGCTCGTCACGCTATTTTATTTTCGGCCGGATAGATTCGTGCAACTTCTTAGTCTAATACCGATCCTAATCTTACTCTTATACTTTCTAGTCTCAGGGTGTTTAACTAGTCTCTGCTAGGCTCAATAGATCTAGGGTATACTGGTTTGTTGCGGCTGCTGAAGTTCTCTTGGAGAGACAACTAATTTCCAAGTTAAATTCAAATCTCTCTGGTGCTGAAATTACAAGTAATTTCAGCACTTACAAATAAGTGGGTTGTTAGTTAGATGGATCATGATTGGTTAATATTAAATACTTTACATTGGAAAAATATCTAATTTATCCAATCATAAAATATAGTTTGGATCAGGTTCCACCCATCCGGGTTTTACAGAGTTTTTAGAATTATCTTTCTGCAATTCAAAGGATGGATGATGAACGTTGATATTTGGCGAACATCGTATTCTTGTCCAGTTCCTCTTGTTAAGGAAGTTCCAGGACGCTGGAGTTTGGGACATCAATCGTTGTGTCGTCTTGTGACAACGACTGTGTTCCCCAATGAAATCAATCTGATTTCAAAATGGTTTGCTATGACGGGTTTTTCTGTATTATGTAGAGAACTTGTTTTGTGTTCAACCTCGTCTGGGAATGGCGTGGAGATCGTTTGTGGAAGGGATGCCTCGTAACTCGGATCTGTACGTATACTTGAACATCGAGGTGGTCATTGGTCTAGTTCAATGAAGTCCTTTTCTGCGAAGTCAAGTCGTACTCTAAATCTTTTGAGTTGTGATTGTGGACGGCACATCGGTTGTGGTTAGCCATTCTTGTTCGAGTGTGATGGATCATTGTCTTTTGATGTTCGTCTTTGTTATTGTGTGTTGATCTATATACTGCAAGGTATGATTTACATTTTATAAAATTTTATTTTTCGGTTTTTTAATCATGAATTTAGTTAGTTGTTTTCACAAAAGCATTTTGTTTTAGTTCGGTTATTTTGAAGAATTACTCACCTTTGAGTACCTCTTATTGAAAATAGGAGTGTGGTCACAAAGCGTGGATGTAGCGCGGTGGGTTAGGCCGGCTATAGAGCATACTCAGGACGTCCTCTCTGGTGGGTTAGGCCAGGAATGGGAGTATAATTTCGTGCGGTTTCTTTGAGAGGTCCTGTTATGTGATAACGTTTTATATTGGGTTTATGTTGGTCTTTCTTATGTTTCTTTGGTTGTGTCCTTTTTTCAAAAATCAAATTGTTTTTGTTATAGGTTTGTCTTTTTTGTGTTTTATTATTTCTTTCTTAGACTTTATAATAGTCTTCAAAAGAATAAATTATCCAGTTTTAAACTGGGTTAATCCAGTTTGGGTACCGTTGGTTTTCTTTTCTTAGTCATGCTGTTATTTTATGATTTGTGGTGTTTAGTAAGCTGCGTTGGTTAGTTTGGTTTAGTATATAATTCCTTTCCAACCGGGTTAAAGGAAAGTTTGAAACTTGTTATCGTGTGTTAGAGTTGTTGAGTGTGAAAACTTGAAACTTAAAATCATTATTTAATCAATTCTTCGTGGGCGAGCTGTGGGATTTTGGATAGAATTCTTGTGCGAGTGAATGAAAAATATCAAAAGGTTAGTACTGCATTTTCAATTTATCAATTTACTACATAGAATTTCAATTTTACTGCTTTTTTGAGGCAAATTTTAAGTTATAAATTTTCATCGTAATTAGATTTTCTGCTTTATGGGGAACAAATTCATAAATAATTTACTACATTTGGTTTGATTTTTATCATATTATTTTGTGCAAAATATTAATGAAGCTTAGAAGAATTTTAACAAGTTGATTTTTTTATTTTTTTTTCTGTTTTTTGCAGATGATCGTGGTATGAAGACTAGAAATGTATAAGAAACATGAATAAAGAATGGTTAGTTCAATTTAAATTTTTTAGTTAAGAATATTATTAAATTATACTTACCTGTAAATCGTCTGGTAAAAAAGCAGTGGGGAAAATTGTCGTGTATTATTTCCGATGTTGTTAGTAATTTTGCTAGTATGCGAATGATGTTTTTAGTTTGGAGCAGTGGCCAAAGCAATTGAAGTGCTTTAATGGTTTTTAGTTCTTCGGTGCCCACTGCAAACTCATAAGGTGTGTTTTGAATGAGGTTATATATTTTGTGTTTATATTTATTATTGTGAATAAATTCTAATATTGGGATTTCTATAGGCTGGATAAATTCATATGGGATAAGGAAGGGTCTGGATTCTTCGGCGTTAAAGGTCTTCCTGATGGGACAAAATATACATTTTTGTTACTGGGTCATAATTGCGGACGATGCCGTGGAGGTTAGTATCCTTGATGCAATAGGTGAAATTAAGAAAAAGTGGTGAAGTGTACTTCGAGTTAAGAAACTGAAAACGATGGTGTGGTTGTCTTGATGGAGTATGTAAATCAAAATGATTTTGTATGAAGCGATAGTATTTATATGTATGAGTCTGTTTAGTGCGTAACATAATGTCGTGTGAACAGTGCAAATCGCGTTCATGTGGTGCAAGGAAGTGAAAGGTTAGTGAAAATAACTGAAACTTGTCTTTAAAACTTTCGTAAGCTTGAATATCATTTAGTGCTTCAGAGATGATGTGATCATATTTTCTATCAAAAATATTAAGTGTGAATACATATGACGTTTTGATGAAAAATTTTTCTGTTAGTTGTGGGTTAGCGAAGCGGTCGTCATCTAGAAATTGGTCTTGATTAGTTCGGATGATTTTATGGTCGTAATATTCTATTGTAAATTTGTTAGCTCGAGGTGCAGTGATTGTTTTTAGTAATTTTTTATATCCTTTATAAGTAAATTGTCTAGGTGTTAGTGTTGCGGTGAGTCTATATAATATATCTTTATTCTTTTCTATATCATTATGAGTACTAGATAGTGGCAGGCAAAGGGGGTTAGTAAAATGGTAATATGCTGTCCAGTGAAGCGTGGGCATTAAAACATGTTCATCTACAAAACTACGTGTGTCGTTAGTGTCGTTAGGTGTGTTTAATGTATATTGTGGGAATGAGGGTAAGGTGATTGCTAGAAAATCTTTTGTGTTGGTGTGGTGTGGTTGATTAATATATTCGCAGGCTGATCCTTGTTTGGTCGGGAATGGATGGTTCGGGAATTTCCTTTTAAAAGTGCGATAATCTCGGTTAGTGCTATTGGATGTTTCGGTGGATGTGGATGATTGTGCTAATGATGCAGTGTAAGCTGAGGAGGGTGTAGGAGTAGGTGGGTTCGAGGATTCTATTGTGGATGATATTTGATGTATGGTGAGAGTGTTAGGCTGTATTAACTGTTGTTGCAGGGTGATAAAATTATCGAGTTCCTGGGAGATTTGGGGGGTATCTGGAGAATTATTAGATGATCGGTCGGAATGAAATGGAGAATAGGTTGGGGTTACTTGCGAAGCATAAGAAGGAGTGGAAACTGATGGGAGGGAATTATTTGGTGGGATTGGTTGAAAAGGGGGTTTTGAACAAAATGAGGAGTTGGTTTGAAAATTATTGGATGGAGATGGTTCGGAGTCTGCAAATTCGTCACGGGTTTCTATATTAGAATTATTAAAGTGTGAGATGGAGTATAAAACTGAAATAACTGAGTTAGTATCCGAATTCATGCTTGATGATATATTAATAGTTGGAAAATCGGGTGGTGGGAAAGCAAAAAGTGGGATTATTGGGATTGGAGTGTGGAGGTTGGTTGGGTGGGAATTTGAGCGGTGTAGGGATCCAAGTTGTCGGCTCATCGTGGGCTAAAAAAATGATTATTTTGAGACTGAAAAGCGGTGATATGGGGTTGTTCTATAATTTGTTCATATGTATTGTCATCTTGTGAATGATGTGTCATTATATGTTGTATGGGACTTTGCGATATATTTGGTCTAAAACTTGGGTTATCTGTTATTGCTAGGTTTCGGAAATTACGTGGGACTAAGGATAATGGATGGTTATGTGGTAGGGGTGGCAACTGTGGTGCGGTAGGTGTTACTTCTATGTTATTATGTTCTTCGTCGTACGTGTTCTATCTTGTCGCTATTTTTGTATTATATTCTTTTATTTGTGCGTCTAGAAGAATTTTGTTTATTGATGAATAATAAATCCTGCAAATAGTATGCGTGCTGCAAAAAATCCTGCAAATAGTATGCGTGCTACACTTGCTTGTCTATTTACTTGTGTGAATAGCGCATGTGTTATAGATTCCTTTTAGAAGTGAAAAAAGAAATCCTATAAAGTTAAACATTGCGTATAGAATAGTAAATTTTTCTAAGATGTAATAGGGCCATCCTAAAAAATCGAGAATTTCATTTTTTAGGGTAACAAAGCTGAAAATATTTATAGGTGAAATATCTTAAGGTCTGTATTTTTCACCGTTTAGATATATATAGTCTTTAATGTCTTTAAAATATCCGCTATAATCTTGTATATAAATATCTGCAAATCCTGCGGTTTCGGCAAGTTTGCGTAAATTTTGGTCAATTGTTTGTCTTTGTATAGTGTCCATTTGTGTTAATAATTCTTGGAATTGTTGTGTTCTAATGTGTTGTTGGATATCTGATTTTGAATAAGTTCCAATTGATTGTAAATCAATATTTGGATTACGAGCAATAGCTCTGATGCTTTCGGGTGAAAATTTTTTGAGTGATTGCATCAACGTAGGGTATGGAGTAAGAAGATAATATTTATCTTCATCAGAGTTCCATTGTACTACATTGTGGCTATTATCTGATCCACATGGGACTGCGGTATCCCAAAAATATGTTCGTCTTGAAAGTGTGTCAACAAAATGTACCTTATTTTTATAAAACGTAGGGATTCTTTTATAGCAGCGTTTATCTTCAAAAACATATAATGCTGATACTTTTTTGGTACAAGTATAAAACCATAAAACGTTTCCTTCGTAGTCAAGAAAATTTGATCTATTTCTTGACAATAAATATCCTGCGTAGGGTATTTACAATACTGCTAGTGCGAGTGATTGTAGGATTTGTGTCCTTCCTAATTCGCATAGTTGGTGAAGTGTTTCTAATTCGGAGAGTGACATTTCCTGAAAAATTCGACTAATCGTGTAGTCTACCTTCATATCTAAGTAAATGTCATAGTGGATATTACCAAAATAAGTGTTATTCATTTGTGATAGTTCTTGTAAATGTGTGCTTCTAGTGTCATGTGGCTTTACTTTTCCACCAGGTTGGCCATTGCTTTTTTAAAAGTTAACTGGTATATATGATGTTCCTTCGTTTAGAGGGTGACCTGTGGCATAAGGTTCAAATTTTATTTTTCCAGTGGTCATGTCGAAACCTTTTTCGTATTCAACTAGTATTTCAGAATATTGTGTTTTGTGAAGTGGTTTCCTGTATTTGCATGCGATTTCTGTTTTTTGATATATTTGGAAACGTGTTAATTTAGTTTCTATATTATGGATACTTCGGAAATCAGTACTTTGTTTTCGTGATGGATGGACATGTTCATATGGAATTGATTCTATAAAATATTTTTCGTGAAATTTTATCATTCGAGCGTGTATTTTTGCTACTTAAAATGTTGTGCATGTATCTTCGGGAAACCAAACAATTGTTGCTTGTGTCCGTGTTGTAGGATCACAATAACCTTGATCGATTTTACAAGGTAATCTAATTCCTTGATAGATCATTGTGTTGTCGGATAAATCTCGTGTGAGTTGTATTTTTTCGAGTTGTATTTTCCAATCAAAAAACATTATTTCTTGATATCCTTTATTTTTGTGTCTGCTTTGCAGTTTGATGGATTATTTGTACCAATGTGTGGTATCCAGTGCTTATCGTATGTGTCATAAGTTAATCTTCCGTATGCGCCGTTGTATGGGTATTTTTCATCTAGTTTTATATGTCCTTGATATCTTTCAAGTTCTGCTTGATGTACAGAATCGGCAAAGACTTGGTAATATACTAGTTTTCTGTCGGTGTTTTTAGTTCTTGTGATATTTAGTCTGAGTAGCTCGTTTTTACAATCATCGGGATTTAGATGTAGAAGTCGTTCGATATTACTTTGGTAGAATTATTGGTGGTCAAGTCGGTTTTTATTTCCGTTTGAAACTTGTGAACAATGTACTTTCTTTTCGGAAAATGTTGCTCTAAATTTATATCCTGCGACTGTTGTTGCTCGGGCTTTTGAATACAGTGTCGCTATTACATTTGTAATTTCTATAGCTTGTGGTTCTTGGTTCTGTTTCGCATTGTGATACTTGATTTACTGCATATTTGTGTAGTGTTTTTTGTTCATTTTCTTCACAATCGTAGTGTGTTACTAATAAGTCCTGGGGTCCTGTGCGGGGAGAAGGATTTGTGTTCTGATCGGAAAATATTGGAAAAAAGATTTGTTGAAATATCAATATTTTTAGAATATACATGTGTATGATAATCCTGAGTATGGGTTATAAAATGTGATGTAACCAATTGTCTTTTTGGTATTTCTGTCGTACTTATATATTACTTCAATTGTTATAAATGGTGGTGGTAGCGATTGAGCTGTTATATTGGGTGGGTTCAATGGGTAAGGATGTTTAACAAGGTTGTTAAGTTTAATCGTGATTTCGAATTTTAATTGTAGACTATTTTGTTGGAGTATTTGGATGTTATGGTCACGAATGTCTTCGTGGATGTCTTGTCTATATTGTAGTCTATGGAGTGCCCAATTGTGGAGTCGGTTACTTTTTGGATGTTGTACAAATAATGGTGGGGTGCTGTGAACGTGTTCCAATCTAATCTTAAAGGGATATTTGTTGATGATTGTTCTCGATATCTAGCGTCGAGGTTATTTGGAAAATTTAGGGGGAAAGGCGTCGGTGAAATCTGGCTTATTGATGGTGTTGATGGTAGTGATAATGTTTCTGGTAGTGATGATGATGTTGTTGTATCCGTAAAAATATCTATTGGGTCATTTATTAAATTTGGTTCACATTGTGTGAACGAGTGTGTTGTCCAATATGGTAGTAGTCGTGATGTTTGGTTGGGGGGGGGGGGGGGTTAAAGGGATTGTCACGTATTTGTTCAGATGTTGGTTTTGAACCTAAGTAATCTGAGGGTATGCATGAGGTGCTACGTTGTGAAAGAAGTGTAGGGGTTTCCGGTAATATGCTATTTGGGTTTTCTGGAGTACTTGGTGATGGGGATTGGGGTATATCAAAATGAACTCGGGGGGTTTGAAAATTTCTATTTCGTCGTGGATGTATAAGTTGTCTATTTATTTCAACTGTATTTTGGTTTTGACTAATGTTTCTTATTCTACTTAATTCTTGTGGTAATGTTGGGTACAAAATATATGTTGGTTTGCTTAGAGGTGCCTGTCGCTGAACTGGTTCTAATGGTTCAGATAAGCGAGCGTGTCGTTCTTCAAAAGTGTATGGGTTATCTTGGAAAGAAATTCGTGTGGATGTTTGGGGGTTTTGGGTAGTTGTAGGTATTGTCGGGTTTTCTTGGGATGATGTCGGTGAAGACTGACTGTGTGATTGTTGGTTAGCAATTTTTGAAGGTATTCTGATTAATTTTTCCTAGTGAAAAAATTTATGTTTATTGTAGTATTCTTCAAGGAAAAGAATTAAAAGGATTGTTGCTAAGGCGAATGTGATTGATGCCTTTTCTATACATTTGCACATTGTCAATATTAGGGATGATAAAAATGTTATAAAAATTACAAATAGTAAAAAAATATCTGTTATACTAAAAATTGTTCGTATCATTTGAATAAACTTTGGGTTATCGTACCTGTGAATATGGTCAATGATTTGGGAAAATTGGAGATATATTTCAAATAGAGAGTAGAAAATTTAAAAAATGTTGCAAAAAATGATTAAAATTATTACAAAAGCTTCAAAGGTATCAAAGAGAAATATGAATAAAAGTTTAAGTATTGTGAAAAAGTTTATGAAAATATTGAAAATTGTATTGACTGATCGAGAGAAGAGCATTTAAGAAATGGTTTCTTGGTCGAATATTTTTTGTTGTTTGGGGCAATTTTCAAGTGTGGTCGAGTTATTTATTGATTTTTTGACAAGTGGGTTGAGTTTTGTGAGAAGTTGTTGGTGGCTAATTTTATGGTGTTCAGGAGGTCCTCTTTGCTTTATTTTTATTTGTCAGGTGATCTGGGGTATTTTTGAGATTTTTGTACTTAAGGCTAAATTAGTATGGTTGTATTTTTACTTTAGGCTATTTATCATTTTTGTTTGGGGGGTTTTTGAGGTCTAAGTTGGGAAAATATTGTTGATGTTGATCTTTGCGTTATTAGATAAGGGAGGGTTATGATTTTATGGTGGTATTTATTTTAGTTGTCAAGTTTGAGTGGTTTGCTTATTTTTGACCTGGAGGTTGTAAAGTTATAGTTATAGATATGCCTGGAGTTTAATATCTTTCGTCTAATTGTTGGTGTTATAGTTATAGAAGGTGACGGATTGAATGAATCCTATTGGCTAAATTTGAACTAGAATTGTTGCGTGTTTGTCAGCATTTTATTTTGAAAAAAGAAAGTTCAAAATGATTGAGAGGTGCGAGGATTTTAAAATTAAAGTTGTTTTTGAAATTCAACTTTCTTTAATATTTTAGATGGTGGGATGAATGTTTTGTAATTTTAACGTGGTTGATTTCTAAGTCGTTATGACTCTCTATGTTCTGATTTCTCTTGTTCTTGTGGTAAAATTTTTTATATCATTTTACTATTTTTCCTTTCTTTTTGAGGTATTTTTTGATCTAGCTTTTTTGTATTGTTTTGGGTTGTAGGTGATTTTGTATTTTGTTTTCCATAATGAATGTCGTTTTGTTTATTTATTTCTTTTTCCGTATGTAGGTGATTTTGAATAACTTTTAAACCTGTGAAAGAATATAATTGAGTTAATTCGAGTAGTGCGGATTCTTTTGGGTAGTAAGGCAATAGATTGTTCCGATGTTGAACAATTTCTTTTTGGTCTGAATCGATGATTTTATATGTTACGTCAGTGGGTTTGGCAATTATTTGGTATGGTCCTTTGCGAAGGGGTTGTAATTTTTTAGAAATTCCTTTTTGTGTATTAAAATTAGGTTTTAAGACAAATGTTCCAATTTTTAAATCTGAGGCTGGTGTAAAGCGTGAATGAATTTGTTCGTTAATGTTTTGCCTTTGTAACAATTTTTTTGTTACTCTTTGGTAAATTTCATTGTGGTTTTTATTTCTATTTAAAATCCATTCAGTGTGTGTGCCGGAGGCTAATTTAAGGATTTGTGGATGATGAAAATGATCTTCATCATGCGTGTGTAAAGGTAAGTTATAACAAACTGAGTCTTTATTTGGTTGGCAATAACCTTGTGCATTTTTATGAGAGTTTGCTGTAAACATAATTGGTTTACGTGGCTTTTGGTTAAAAACAATTTCGTATGGTCACATTCCTAGAGTTGTCGTAATTTGTGAATTATATGCTAAGGGAAATAATTTTACATCTGCTGACCATTCTGTGTATCTTGTATCATTTCCATTTATGATACATCCTAGATATTCTTGTAGTGAACGGTTCATTCCTTCGACTAAACCGTTTGTCCAAAGTGCATGAGATTTACGTGGTTTATGTTTGATGTTATATAAGTGACATAGTACAGATACATGCCCTTTTAAGTAGGCATGCCTAGCACTGGCGCTTCGCACAGTTGTCACCTTATGTTCTCAAAGGCCGTTTGAGTTTCATCGCTCCATTCGAACTTCTTTCCTTTGTTGCGCATCAGCTTCTGCATCAGATACACCTTGTCTGCATATCCTTTTATGAACTAAAGGTAATAATTGATTGTATAGTATGTCAGCTAAATAAAACTTATCCAAATCAAAAACAAATAGCACAAAAACAAAATTTTAAAGGACAAAGTTTTTATTTTAACCATCGTATTTCATTCGATACAAAAGGACCAATTTCACCATCCTCTGAAGGAAACTCCTACATTATGGTAATTGTTGATGCATTTACACATTATGTAGCACTCATAACGGACACACAGCTCATGAGCTTCCTAGGTTTTGCCAATTATTACCGTTAGTTCATAAAAGGATATGCAGACAAGGTGTATCTGATGCAGAAGCTGATGCGCAACAAAGGAAAGAAGTTCGAATGGAGCGATGAATCTCAAACGGCCTTTGAGAACATAAGGCGACAACTGTGCGAAGCGCCAGTGCTAGGCATGCCTACTTAAAAGGGCATGTATGTTTTTGACACAGACGCATCAGTAGTAGCCATCTCGGGAATACTGCATCAGGAGCAAGAGTGGAATGGGAGAACCGTTCTCCGTCCCATTGCATATGGCAAAAAGGTGTTAATTGACACTGAGATGAAATATGGTGCACCAAAAGCAGAAATGTTTGAAGTAGTCACATTTGTGGAAAGTACCGCGCATGTTTGGGGAGCGCTCCCTTTAAGTTACGCGTGGACAACATTATCTGTACCGTTATCTGTAACTAAGATTTCGGGTAATCCGAATTTAGCTATCCAGTGTTCATAAAGTGTTGTGTAAGCATAATAAGCATTACAATGTGGTACTGGGTTGAGTGCTACATAATGTGTAAATGCATCAACAATTACCATAATGTAGGAGTTTCCTTCAGAGGATGTTGAAATTGGTCCTTTTGTATCGAATGAAATACTATGGTTAAAATATAAACTTTGTCCTTTAAAATCTTGTTTTTGTGCTATTTGTTTTTGATTTGGATAAGGTTTACTTAGCTGACATACTATACAATCATTGCATAGTACTTTTATCCAAATTGGTGCATTTGGGAAATAAAAATTTTGTGTAAAATTTGAATATGTTTTCTCTGATCCAGTGTAATTTTATCTGTTGGAGGGAGAGAAATATTTCCAATATCTAATTTTGATAGGGGAATTGTGTCAAGTGGGTCATGGATGTCAAAAACTTGATTTTTTGTGTATTTTGAATCATTTGTTTGTGGTCCTGACAAATTTATTTTATCAGTTAAATTTTCTTTTTCAATTAATGGAAAAAAGTCTTTTTTATACGAGTGTTGTTTTATTCGTTTTTGTTGGGTGTTATTTTTTATCCATTGTGAGTATGGAATTGGTTTGAAAGTTGATGTTCCTAGTAGATCAACTTCGTAGTGATTATTTTGGCAATCTAAATAAAGTGGGAAATGTTGTAGGTTATTTATTTGTGATTGGTCATTGTCAGTTTTTACTGCATATTTGCATTCTAGTCGGGGTGATGTTTTGTCTTTTGCAAGGTAAAATTTTATATTTTTTGGTATTTTAACTGTAGTTTTTCGTGTAAGAAATTCAGGTGGTGTATTTCGACTTAATGTATCTGGTAATGCAAGATTCTTTCCTGCTGTCCAAACTATATGTAAGTTTGGAAATTTCATTAGAATTAATTGAAATCTATAAACTCGGTGATTGGGATTTGACTTTTGTGTAAAGAGAAAAATGATTGGTTTATGATCTGTGAATAGAACTGTTGGATGTTTTGATCCAAGTATCAGAAATTCATATTCTGTAAGTGTATAAATTATAGCTGTACGTGCTCTCATTAGAGTTGAGAGTCGTAGCTCTGCTTGTGTGAATAATCGGGAATTTGCTGATATAAGGTTCATTTTATTTGTACCACTATGTGATTGTAGTAATGCTGCGCCGATGTCAAAATTTGAAGAATCGCACATTGCATAGAATGGTTGATTTGGATCTGGAATTGTGTTTGAAATTTGTTCAGTTAAAAGTTTTTTAATTAGTTCAAATTGTTTTTGATGTTCAGTGGTCCATTCAAAATTATTTTGTTGTCTGAGGATATTATAGAACGGTCTTAAATATAATTGCATTTTATAAACGTACTTGCTTAAGAAATTTAACATTCCAAGGAATTCTTGGATTTTCTTTTTGTTTGTTGGTGGTTGAAGTTTTTGAATTGCATCAATGCGTGATTTTAATGGAGTGATTGTCTTTATTTCTATATTATGTCCTAAAATTTTAACTCGTGTTAAAAAGAAGTGTGATTTATCGGGGGCGGCCTTCAGATTTTTGTTCTGAAGTATTTTATGATAGTGTTCTAAAACTGTAAACATTTCTTCTTTTGTCTGTGATTGCATAAAAACATCGTCTAAATAGGTGATTGCGTTTTTCTTAAGTATTAGTGGTCTAAAAAAATTTTGCTCATAAAAGGTGAAAATGCTGCTGGTCCTATGGATATTCCATAGAATAGGCGGTTGAATTCATATTGTTGATTTCCAATAACAAATTGTGTTAAACCTCGTGATTGTTCATCTAGTGGCATTTGATTGTATGCACTATTCATATCTACGGTTGTAAAGCATTTTCCGTTTATTTTTGTTAAAATTACTTGTATTTGTTCAATAGGCCAATTGCATTTTGATTCGTCTATTAGTGAATTGAGGTATCTAGCGTCTAAAACTATTTTTAATGATTCTCCTTTTGCTAGGATGATAACAGGGTTAATAAATGTGTTACCTTTTGGTTGTTCTTCTTTGTTTACCGGTGAGATAATTTTGTATTGTTCTAAAATATCGAGTAATCTATTTACTTTGTCGTGTAAAATAATTGGTACATTACTAGGTCTTTGTTTTTTGAAAACTGCATCAGGCGTTAACGGGAGATGTAGTGATGAACTGATTTTGCCAACATCAAATTTTGATGTTGCGTAGACTGTCGAATATTTTAACAGTTGTTTTGCTAGTTTGTCAAATTCGATTTGTGTAATTTGTTAGTGTTCAAAATTAAACATCGTTAAAAATTGTTGTTGATCTTTTGTGTAATTTGTTATATTGATTGTTGGTTTAAAATATGGTGTTTTCGTGAAATAATCTGTGTTTCTTTTTTCATTGCTTTTTATGTTATTTATGGATAATTCTTCGTTAAGAATTGTGGATTGGCAAATATCTAATAATTGGAGTATATTATTTACGCGGTAGGCTACTTCATGTATGGGTGAGATTGTAGCGTTTGTTTTGCAATATCCTAAAAGTCCTAAGGGTAATGTTACTTGATACGGTGTATTGCTATACACGTGTAACGAAATGATGTCGGAATTCGTGTTTTTCAAATATTTTATAGATGAGATCGTGATTTTAAAAAAACTTGTGAATAGGTTTAAATTCAAAGTCTGACATAAAAAGTTGTTGTTTATTTTGACTTTTATCATACTGGTGAACTTGTTTTATTGAAAATTATATATATATTTCCTGATAATGGTTTCAGGTGTTTCCGTTGCTGGTTATAAACTGGGTAAAATTTTGAGAAGAATGGTGGTTGTTTATTTAATCTTTGAAAAAATGTTAGTGCTGTATTTTTTGTTTTTGTGTACCTATCTTTGATTAGTATTTTACTATTTAAGATGTTGATTGTTGGTATATATTTAGATATAAATGGTATGCCAATGATATTGTGCTTAATATCAGTAATATGAAATATTTGTTTAAATGGTTTGTTTAGAATTTTATTTTGCTCCATTGTTCTTGTGGGGAGAAGGAATAATTGGATTTTTCCATAATTTACTAATGTTGATCCTTGTGCTGTTGCTAGTTTACTGGAGGTTGCAAGAGGCGTTTATTTTGGATGTAATTTTTTGATTTCATTCCATGTGGGAATATTAATTATGTTTGATTCTGCTCCTGAATCAATTAAAAAATCAATTTCAAGATCTGGTTGTTGAAATTCTTTGTTTCTTGGACTTTCTAAGAGAAATGGTATTGTCCAAATTTTTTCTCTGGGTTGTTTTTTTTGTATATATTGATAAATATGATTTGTGTTTGAATATTTTGTTTTGTCTTTTTCATCGGAATTAATTACCGTGTTAATTTCGTTTACTTCTAGTGCAGTTTGTGTAGTATCGATGGGTTCAATATAATAATTGTGAAGGAGTTTTTAATTGATTTTCATATATATGTGATGTAAAAGGTTGTTCATATATGATAGGTTCATAGTCATTTTCGACTGTTATCATATTTACGGAGATGGTCTTTTCTGTATCACTTTCTGTGTCTGATGATCCACAGTTTATTTGATTTAATCGTAGTTCGTTACTTCCTGTTTCATCAATACCTGGGGGGTCTGATGTTTTTTCTTCATTTGACTGTACTTGATTAATATGTCTTTGATGTTTTGGTGTACTACTTCTGTATCGATGTTTAGAATTATTATAATGGTTATTATTCCTATGTGGTGACTGGGAATAATTTCTATATTGATTATTATAACTTGAATTTCGATTTTGTGAATTGTTCCGTGATCTGTTTTGATAATTGTCATTTGATCTGTGATAGTTTGATCTATTATACGAGTTATTTCTTGATCGATTGTTCGGGTAATTCTGATTTCGATTGTTCGAATAACTTCTATTTCGATTATGTGAATAGTTTCTACTTCTGTTGTATGATGAGTTTCGTGATTGATTATTGGAATAGTGTTTACTTCTTGGGTTTGATTGGGAATTTGATCTAGAAACAAATTGGGTTGCATTGGAATTTGATCTCGAATAGTTATTTCGACTATTTGATCGATTATAATTATTTTGTGAAGAAGTTTGTGTATTTCTTCGTTCTGGTGATCGTCCTCTATAACTTGAGTTTAATGGTGATTGATTCCTTGTGTAGTTGTTGTTGTTCGGAAGTGGTTTTCCTGAACTGTTGTTACTATATATATTTTTGTTTGGTAGATTTTGATCTTTTTTCATATATTGATAGAACGATTTATTTGGTTCTTTATGCTTTTGAGGTTTATTCTGATTATCTTGTTGTTTTTGTCTACATTCGGAAATACTGTGTCCGTATCGTCGGCAATAATTACACCATTTTTTGAAAGATGGTTTGCCTTCAAAATTTGGATGTTTTTCATAAATATTTAGTATTTCAGTGATTTTTTCAACTAGGTCTGTTGTTGAATCTAATTCCTGTATGTTATTTATATGTGTAGTGTTTGTTTCAATGTTTGTGGGAATATTAATTATGTTTGATTCTGCTCGTGAATCAATTAAAAAATCAATTTCAAGATCTGGTTGTTGAAATTCTTTGTTTCTTGGACTTTCTAAGAGAAATGGTATTGTCCAAATTTTTTCTCTGGGTTGTTTTTTTGTATATTTTGATAAATATGATTTGTGTTTGAATATTTTGTTTTGTCTTTTTCATCGGAATTAATTACCGTGTTAATTTCGTTTACTTCTAGTGCAGTTTGTGTAGTATCGATGGGTTCAATATAATAATTGTGAAGGAGTTTTTAATTGATTTTCATATATATGTGATGTAAAAGGTTGTTCATATATGATAGGTTCATAGTCATTTTCGACTGTTATCATATTTACGGAGATGGTCTTTTCTGTATCACTTTCTGTGTCTGATGATCCACAGTTTATTTGATTTAATTGTAGTTCGTTACTTCCTGTTTCATCAATACCTGGGGGGTCTGATGTTTTTTCTTCATTTGACTGTACTTGATTAATATGTCTTTGATGTTTTGGTGTACTACTTCTGTATCGATGTTTAGAATTATTATAATGGTTATTATTCCTATGTGGTGACTGGGAATAATTTCTATATTGATCATTATAACTTGAATTTCGATTTTGTGAATTGTTCCGTGATCTGTTTTGATAATTGTCATTTGATCTGTGATAGTTTGGTCTATTATACGAGTTATTTCTTGATCGATTGTTCGGGTAATTCTGATTTCGATTGTTCGAATAACTTCTATTTCGATTATGTGAATAGTTTCTACTTCTGTTGTATGATGAGTTTCGTGATTGATTATTGGAATAGTGTTTACTTCTTGGGTTTGATTGGGAAATTGATCTAGAAACAAATTGGGTTGCATTGGAATTTGATCTCGAATAGTTATTTCGGTTATTTGATCGATTATAATTATTTTGTGAAGAATTTTGTGTATTTCTTCGTTCTGGTGATCTTCCTCTATAACTTGAGTTATATGGTGATTGATTCCTTGTGTAGTTGTTGTTGTTCGGAAGTGGTTTTCCTGAACTGTTGTTACTATATATATATTTGTTTGGTATATTTTGATCTTTTTTCATATATTGATAGAACGATTTATTTGGTTCTTTATGCTTTTGAGGTTTATTCTGATTATCTTGTTGTTTTTGTCTACATTCTGAAATACTGTGTCCGTATCGTCGGCAATAATTACACCATTTTTTGAAAGATGGTTTGCCTTCAAAATTTGGATGTTTTTCATAAATATTTAGTATTTCAGTGATTTTTTCAACTAGGTCTGTATCTAATTCCTGTATGTTATTTATATGTGTAGTGTTTGTTTCAATTCGATTAACATATTGTAGTTTTAGATTTTCTGTTTCTTCAAGTTTCATTGTGATTTCCGCTTGCTCTAGTTTGTCTACTAGTTTTCGAAAATCTAAATCTGGCTCTCGAATCCAGGAAGGATGAGATGCTCTCTTTTTTATTGCTATCTTCCTTAATTGAGGTGTTAAGGTCATCATTAAAATTTCTGTCATTTTTGTGTTTTTATAGTCATGTGTATTAAGTGAATATGCTTTTCGAACTAGTGTTTCGATGCGTACTGCTAATTGTTTGATGGTTTCATTTGGTAATCTGCGAATTTCATTACATAAAACTCTTTGGTGTTGTTTATTTCTTTCGGAGTCAAACATTTTTGAAAATTCTTGTGTAAATATTTTCCAGTCTGATTTTATTTCTATAGGTAATACTGAAAACCATTTTTGAGCTGCGCCATCTAAGGTTGTTTGTATCAATGCTGTGCGTCTATGTATCCAATTTTGATGTAGTGGCGTATTAATTGGTTCAGGTCCTACAGTTAAAATTAAATTTGCTGTTACTGCATTTAAATAATCTTCTACAGAATATTCAGGATATGTTCCTGTAAATACCATCAGTGGTTTATCGGATGTTATTGATGATCCACCCATAAGGTATGGATTCATTGTCATTTGTAGTGATTCTGCGGCATTTGGCATTTGCGAAAAATTTGAAAGTTGATTTTTTGTTATTTCGTGTTGCTGAAGGTAATATGGAAGCGGTATTTCATTTTGCATTTGAGTTGGTTGATATGAGTGCATAGTCATTGGGTTTTGTGGTTGAATCGGTTGAAAAGATTGTGTATTAGTTGGATTTGGTATATGAAATGGTTGTTGATTTCGTGTATCTGTTGGGTTTGGAGAAAAAATTCTATTATATGTATGAGGTCGTCGCGATCCTTGTGTGCAATATTCTTGGGTATATGGTGCAAAAATGTCTGGTTGTAATTAATCATCATCAGATAATAAATAATCCGTATGATGAGGTGCTTGCTTTTCATTTTTATTTTGTTGAAAGAATGGATAATTTTCACTATGATCCTGTGGAGGATGTGAATTAGTTTGAAAATTTACTGAGTTGGTTGTTGTCATTGAGTTATCCCAATATTGAGAACATACATGATTATTTTTTTTTCGTGGGGGGTAGTTTGCTTTTAACGAATGTGCATAATTATAATTGTGCTCTGCAATAGCATTTCTTGTGAAAGTTTTTCGTGGTTTTCATGGTTTTGTCATTGGTCTATATGTGTGATAATCCATATGTGAATAGTTTGGAGCAACCGAAGGTTTAACGGTTGATTGTAAGGTTACTTGTGCCAGTGAAGTTTTTGTATTTCTTGGTGTTGTTAAATTTGGGTGTATTGGTGAAATACTTTGTTGTGTAGTTGTTGTTGTTTGGACAATTTCTTCATTTATGAAGTGTGATGGTGTTTCAATATCTTGTTGTGTCAGATTTCTAGTTCCATTAAGGTTTTCATTGTGTATGACGGTTGAATTTAAACTGTTATTTCGTGTATCAGGTAAAAATGTATTGTAGTTTAATGGTGTTGCATCAATGGTTAGTGGTACTACTTTTACATAGTCTCTGAGGTAAGATATTGTACTTATTGCTTGACTTGAGATAGATTGTGGGATATTTATAATTGTAGGATGAGACCATTCAGGGTACCAAACGTAGTCTGATTGTTCTGTAATGGCAGTGTGATCGTTTGAATTTTGAGATTTGAAATTTTTTCTTGCCTGTGAGATTAAGTCTAAATTATGTGTGAAATAATCTATAAAAAACCATGCCAAAATTTTTTGTAAGTCATGTTTTGTGTGTTGTGAAACATCGTCTTTAGTGAAATTTTCTTTTATTATATGTAGAAAAGTTGAAAATAATGTGATTTCATTTCGTACTTTTGTATGTTTGGATGTTTCAGTTGGTGAGATACTTTAAAATTCTGTTTTTTCTAATAAAGAGATAAAGGTATATATTATTGCAAAAACTTCATTAGTGAATATAGAGTTTGTTCTTTGTGAATTATGATATTGTATGCTTTTGATATATTCTAGGAATACTTTTGAAAATTCTAATTCAAGATCATCTGTTTTACGATGATTCGTATTTGGTGTGCTGAATTCTACGGTATAGATTCCATTTTGTTGTCTTAAGTTACATATGTCTTTCAAATAATTTTCAATAATTTGTCTTTTGATTTTTACATCTGGGAGTTCTGCTTTACATGGATTGATTCCGGGTTCAAACAAATTTACGAGTAAATTCTTGCAAAAATCATGTTTTCCTCTATTATCGGTTGCATCTATGAGGAAGGGGTAAACCTCTTCGTCATCTGGACTATCGTCACTTTGAGTGGGGCTCATTTTTTCGTTTGATGACTGTTAATATATAGCTATCGATGTGTCTAATTGGTTGATTCCAATTATACAGGTGTGCTGGTTTGTGTTTGTATTGCTTTTTTATTCTTCTTTTTCCTCTTTTTGATGAATTTGAAGTTGTTTCTGAATCGGAAAAAAATAATTGATCGTGAATGGGACAATTTTTATCAATTGATTTTTTAAGTTTGTAGAGTTCGTCTAAATTGCTGGCTTCTGATTCGGAAAATGCGTTTCTATGTTTTGAAAACCTTTTTCGTGTGATTTGTCTTTGTTTGTTTATAATTTTCCTTTTTATTGTTTGTCGTTTTGTTATAATGTATCCAACTGTTTGTGTATGAGGTGTGATTACAAGATCGTATTTTTTGTTATCTATCTAACAGTTGTGTAAAACGATTGTTTGCTTATTTCCTAGATTTTTGAATGACATAAGGTTTAGGATGAAGGATGCAAAAAGTTGTTAGGTATTTCTATTTTCCTAGACTGTTAATCCTTACGATTTTTTGGTTAGCTTAACCTGGGTCTTCTTATTTAGGGCCGGAGAGAAAAGTATATCGATTCCGAAGAATGATTTTGTACTTTCTCGTGGCTATTCTAAGCTAAGGTGTTAACTTACTTAATCTTACTTAGGGGTAGTGATTGTGTTCAAGGGTTGGAGAATAGTAAATCGATCCACAAGGTTCAGGTATAATTAGAACGCAAGTAGTTTGTTAGATACTATTTTAAACTTACTAAGTCTAAGATCTATCCTGGGTCTGGTAAGAGGAGGGTTCAAGTGAAGGATGAAAAACCGAGGTTTTTCACTGTTTATCTTAATTTGAATGGTTAGTTTTATTTAAAAAACTTCTATTAATCTTGGGTCTTTCGGAAGGGTTGGATAGTGAATCGACGTTTGAGGTCGTTAGACACTTGCTAAGTGGGTGGGGGAGAACAAAATTGTTCTTTTTGATCCAAGGATAGGCCTTGATGATGAGGTTTTAATTTTAGTGAAATAGAAAATTAATTGAGATCCAAGGGTAAACCTTGATGATCTGATTTTAAAATTAAGTGAATTTAAGTTTAAAGTGGTTTAAATATATTAAAGAAAAAGCTTTAGTATTTTAATGATATTAGTGAGCTTATGATTGCTGTTATGTTTAGGTGATGAAGCTGGGACAACAGATGATTTATGATTACTATCAATTTATTGTCATGCTACTAATTTTTATTTTCATTTTCAATAAATATTTTTCAAATATGTGTTACATAAGAGTGCAGAAATTAAGAAAACGATCTGAGATCTTTTTATCAATCGTTATTGTACTTTAATAATTTTGTTTAGCGCCTGAATTGATCATGAAGATTGACTTCAAAATTTTATGTTTGCAGATGAAAATCTAAATTCATTGCTAATAAGATTCTAAATAGAAAAGTTTGTGTTGGCTTTTGCCGTACAATCATAAAACTATATGGTAAGTTTCTACTTTGTCGTATGTCGTCTCTTCTTCCAATTCCGGGTAGTTCTATTATTGTTCGGAATATCGGCTCTGATCTATTGAGTCGTAGAGACATTTCGATTAAATTATTATCGGATAACATTTTGAAAATGTTTTGTCTAAATTCTAATCTATTTTTGGTTCTAAGCTATTAAGGTCTTATTCGAGACTTATGGTCGCACCAGGTGAGTTAGGACCGATGTGGTATAACTCATAGAGTAATTTTGGATAGGGTACACCGTCTGCTCGTCACGCTATCTTATTTTCGGCCGGATAGATTCGTGCAACTTCTTAGTCTAACACCGATCCTAATCTTACTCTTATACTTTCTAGTCTCAGGGTGTTTAACTAGTCTCTGCTAGGCTCAATAGATCTAGGGTATACTGGTTTGTTGCGGCTGCTGAAGTTCTCTTGGAGAGACAACTAATTTCTAAGTTAAATTCAAATCTCTCTGGTGCTGAAATTACAAGTAATTTCAGCACTTACAAATAAGTGGGTTGTTAGTTAGATGGATCATGATTGGTTAATATTAATTACTTTACCGTGGTAAAATATCTAATTTATCCAATCATAAAATATAGTTTGGATCAGGTTCCAATAGTACAAAAAAAAGTGAAATTGAAACGTAATCAACAGACAGTTGGGAAAGTGATGATGAGTGCAGAACAAAGTTACTGACTATCTTTTGAATTTTCTTTAAATTCAAATTTTGAAGAAAAAAGTATATCTTTTCAAGTTTATTCAAGTTTTCAGAACATGTTATGTTTCACGAATAATTTCTGAAAACTTCCAAAATGGCGTATAGCTTATAGCTTACGGCAAATAAAAATATCCATTCAAAGGCTTAGGAAAAAATCATCAAGAAAGAACTAACAAAAGCAACAGTATACAAGTACCGATCACTTTCATCACTCAAAAAAAAGAGGCAAAAATGATTTTTTTAACAACCAAAAACAACAACAAAAAGCCATAAAAAACCAGACATATAAGCAAAAATCAGACATTTCATGACTTTGGGATTTGAGCCGGTTAACTGAGTTTCAGTCACATAACCAGCGTAATGTAAAAACGAATGTAAGTCTTTCTATTTTGGTATTTGTATATAAACTCAGAGGCAAAAACAAAAGTTGTATCGCAAAAATACGAAACAGCAATACATTATGAGTGTTTCTGGTATATGAACGCTGACTGATCTAAAAAAAATCACCTTAATTTTGCTTCAGAAGTTAAATGGCAATTAACCAATTTTTTTTTGCCGCATGTTTTCAATTATTTTGTATTTTTGAAGGATGTGTACGTGGAAGTAAAATGTGGGATCTTATGTCAACAAAATGGCAGTTATTTAGGTTAAAATGAATCAAATGCAAAATTTCATTTTTTATATTTTTTTCCATGTATGAAAAAACCACATTTCACATTTCAGCTTATTTTCCTCATACGTTTACAAAACACCGTGCAGAGAAACTACTTCATCCAATATAAATCTTTTGAAAATCTGACACTGAATTTTTCACGGCGTTGAAAAATTTATTGCAGATGAAAACGTTGGAAATTTCAAATCCCAAAAAAATTCAAAGCTGGAAGCTTGAAATCAACATTATTTGCAAAGTTTTTGCAAGCAACCTTTAATATTTTCATTTTCATGAGGTGTTTGTAAAAATATATCCTTAGTTCGGAGAAAATTCTGTTTAAATTGGCCCTCGAAAACCGAAAATTTAGAGACTGAAATGCTGAGCTTGAGTGTAATTGGAACAACCAGTGTAATTCGAACAACAAATTTCAGATAGACACTATGAGGTTGTCAAAAATTCAAGGTGCTACAGTTCATTTGAAGAAAAATGACCGGAAAAATGCCTTAACCTAAGTTCTGGATTTTCAGTTTTCGTCATCTGCGCTGTGTTTTAATACTGCGTGAAAATGTAAGAAACAGCCGAGATTAGTAAAAGTTTCATACTGAGTATTCCAATTTTCTCACTCAACTTGTTTAACGTCGCATGAAGAACCGAAAAAGAAGTAGTCAATTTTGAGTTAGGACCGAAGTGTAACTCATAGAGTAATTTCGGATAGGGTACACCGTCTGCTCGTCACGCTATCTTATTTTCGGCCGGATAGATTCGTGCAACTTCTTAGTCTAATACCGATCCTAATCTTACTCTTATACTATCTAGTCTCAGGTTGTTTAACTAGTCTCTGCTAGGCTCAATAGATCTAGGGTATACTGGTTTATTGCGGCTGCTGAAGTGCTCGGGAGAGTCCAACTAATTTCTAAGTTAAATTCAAATCTCTCTGGTGCTGAAATTACAAGTAAGTTCAGCACTTACAAATAAGTGGGTTGTTAGTTAGATGGATCATGATTGGTTAATATTAAATACTTTACATTGGTAAAACATTTAATTTATCCAATCATAAAATATAGTTTAGATCAGGTTCCACCCATCCGGGTTTTACAGAGTTTTTTAGAACAGTTCTTCTGTAATTCAAGGGTGGATGATGGACGTTGGTATTTGGCGAACATCATAATTTTCTTCCGCTTCTTCTTGTGACAACGACTAATCAATTCTGATTTCAGAATGGTTGGCTATGTTAGGTTTTTCTGTTCTTCGGGGAGAACTTCTTTTGTGTCTGATCTAGCTTGGGAATGGCGTGGAGATTGTGCGTGGAGGGGATGCCTGGTTACTCGGATCTGTACGTATACTTGAACATCGAGGTGGTCATTGGTCTAGTTCAATGAAGTCCTTTTCTGCGAAGTCAAGTCGTACTCTAAATCCTTTGAGTTGTGATTGTGAGCGGCATATCGATTGTAGTTGGTCATTCTCTCTCGAGTGTAGTGAGGTCGTCTTGTCTTTTGATGTTCGTCCTTGGTGTTGTATTCTGATCTATATATTGCATCATGTGATTTTACATTTTATAAAACTTTTATTAGTTTAATATTTTTTATTAATGATTTTAGTTAGTTGTTTTCACAAAAGCTTTTTGTTTTAGTTCGGTTATTTTGAAGAGTTACTCACCCTTGAGTAGCTCTTATTAAAAATAAAGGTGTGGTCACAAAGCGTGGATGTAGCGCGGTGGGTTAGGCCGGCTATAGAGCATGCTCAGGACGTCCTTTCCTGGTGGGTTAGGCCAGGAGTGGGAGTATGATTTCATGCGGTGTTTGTGAGGGGTCCTGTTATATGACAACGTTTTATGTTGGGTTTGTTGTGGTTTTACTTATGTCTTGTTGGTTATGTACTTTTTTCAAAAATCAAATTGTTTGTGGTATGGGTTTGTCTTTCGACTTTTTTGTGTTTTATTATTTCTTTCTAAGACTTTGTAATAGTCTTCAAAAGAATAAATTATCCAGTTTTAAACTGGGTTAATCCGGTTTGGGTACCGTTGGTTTCCTTTTCTTAGTCATGCTGTTATTCTATGATTTGTGGTATTTAGTAAGCTGCGTTGGTTAGTTTTGTTTAGTATATGATTCCTTTCCAACCGGGTTAAAGGAAAGTTTGAAACATGTTATTGTATGTTAGAGTTGTTGAGTGTGAAAACTTGAAACTGAAATTCATTATTTTAAACAATTCTTCGTGGGCGAGCTGTGCGAGTGTGGATAGAATTTCTGTGCGAATGAATGAAAATATCAAAAGGTTAGTACTGCAATTGCATTTTATTAATTTACTGCATAGAATTTGGAAATTTACTGCTAGTTATGGGGGAATTTTAAGATACAAATTTTCATCATAATTAGATTTACTGCTTTGGGGAAAATTTTATAAATTAATTTACTGCATTGGTATTATATTTATTTAATTGTTGGTGCAAAAGTTTAATAGGGTCTTAAACAGTTTTGAAGAAGTTTGCTATTTTTTATTTTTCTTTTGTGAATTTTTCAGATGATCGAGGATGAAGGCTAAAAATCTAAAGAAAACATGAATAAAGAATGGTGAGTTTTTTAATATTTTAATTAGTTAGTAATATTCATTTAATTCATACTTACCTGTTAGTCGTCTGGGAAAAAACCGTGGGGGAAGATGTCGTGAATTAGTTCTGAAGTTGTGAGTAGTTTAGCTAAGATGCGGATGATATTTTTAGTTTGAAGCAGTGGCCAAAGCAATTGAAGTGCCTTGATAGTGGTTAGTTCTTCAGTGCCAACTGCAAACTCATAAGGTGTGTTTTGGATTAAGTTATATAATTTGTGGTTAAATTTAGTGTTGTGGATGAATTCTAAAATTGGGATTTCTATGGGTTGTACAAACTCGTGCGGGATAAGGAAGGGTCGGGATTCTTCGGCGTTGAAGGTCTTGGTAATGGGACAGAAGATGTACATTTGGGTTATGGGGTCATAATTACGAAGAATACCATGGAGGTTAGTGTCTTTAATACAATATGTGAAATTTAGGAAAAATGGTGAAGTGTATTTGGAATTAATGAATTGAAAACGATGGTGTGGTTGTCTAGAGGGTGTGTGGAGGTCAAAGTGATTTTGGATGAAACGATAGTAACTGTATGTATGTGTTTGTTTAGTGCGCAACATAATATCGTGTGAGCAGTGTAAATCTCTTTCGTGTGGTGCAAGGAAGTGAAAGGTTAGTGAAAAGATTTGGAAGCGTTCTTTAAAACTTTCGTATGCTTGTGTGCTTGTTAGTGCTTCTGAAATAATGTGATCAAACTTTCGGTCGAAGATGTTTAGTGTAAATACATATGGTGTCTTGATGAAAAATTTCTCGGTGATTTGTGGATTAGCGAAGCGATCGTCGTCTAAGAATTGATCTTGGTTAGCTCTGATGATGTTGTGATCATAGTATTCGAGTGTATATTCGTTAGCTCTAGGTGCAGTGTGTGTTTTTAGTGATTTTTTATATCCAACGTAAGTAAACTGTCTAGCGGTTAGTGGTGTAGTTAGTTGATATAGCATGTCTTTGTTTCGGTCTATATCGATGGAAGTGCTGGATAAAGGTAAGCAAAGAGGGTTAGTGAAATGATAGTATGAGGTCCAAGAGAGAGTGGGCATTAAAACGTATTCATCTACAAAGTTGCGTGTTTCGTTAGCGTCGTGAGGGGTGTTTAAGGTGTATTGTGGAAACGAGGGTAAGGTGATAGCTAAAAATTCTTTAGTGTTAGTATGCTGGGGGTGGTTGATGTATTCACGGGCTGTTCCTGGTTTTGCTGGGAAAGGATGGTTGGGGAATTTTCTTTTAAAAGTGCGGTAAGCTCTATTAGTGTTTAGTGAAGATATAGTGGATGTGGATGATGGTGTTAATGATTCAGTATAATTTGAAGAGGGTGTAGGGGGATTGGATGAATTTGTAGTGGAGGAGATTTGGTTTATGGTCGGGGTGTTAAGGTGGTAGGGTTGCTGTTGGAGGGTAATAAAATTATCTAGCTCTGGGGAGATTCGGGGGGTGTCTGGAGAATGAGATGATTGGTCAGAATGGTATGAGGAGTAGGTTGGGGTAACTTGGGAAGCATAAGAGGGTGTCGGAGTGATTGGGTCAGGGTTATTGGACAATATGGGTTGAAAAGGAGGTTGAGAAAAATTAGAAGGGTTATGAAAATTATTGGATGGGGATGGTTCTGAGTCGGCAAATTCATCGGGGGTTTCAATATTCGGGTTATTTAGCTGTGAGATGGAGTATAAAACTGAAATATGTGAGTTAGTGTCGGAATTCATGCCTGATGTTACATTGCTAGATGGAAAATCGGGTGGCGGAAAAGCAAAAAGTGGTATGATTGGGATTGGAGAGGTAAGATTGGTTGGATGGGAATTTGATCGGTGTAGTGATCCAAGTTGGCGGCTCATCGTGGGCTAAAAAAATGATTATTTTGAGACTGAAAAGCGGTGGTATGGGGTTGTTCAATAATTTGTTCATAAGTATTATCATCTTGTGACTGGTGTGTCATTATATGTTGGACGGGACTTTGTGATGTATTGAGTCGAAAATTTGGATTATGTGTGATTGCTAAATTTCGAAAATTTCGTGGGACTAGGGATAGTGGATGGTTATTTGGTAGGGGTGGTAATTGTGGTGCCGTTGGCTGTGTGTCGACATTGTTATGTTCTTCGTCGTATGTATTTTGTCGTGTTGTTATTTTTGTGTTATATTCTTTTATTTGTGCGTCTAAAAGAATTTTGTTTATAGATGTAGAAAAGATTCCAAAAAATCCTGCAAAGAGTATGCGTGCTACGCTTGCTTGTCTGTTTACTTGTGTGTGTATAGCACATGTATTGTAGATTCCTTTTAAGAGTGAGAAAAGAAATCCAATAAAGTTAAACATTGCGTATAAAATAGTCAATTTTTCTAAGATGTAGTAGGGCCATCCTAGAAAATCAAGGATTTCATTCTTGAGTGTAACAAAGCTAAAAATGTTGATTGGTGATATATCTTGGGGACGGTATTTTTCGCCGTTTAGATATATATAATCTTTAATGTCTTTAAAATATCCGCTATAGTCTTGCGTGTAGATATCGGCAAATCCTGCGGTTTCTGCAAGTTTGCGTAAGTTTTGGTCTATTGATTGTCTTTGTATAGTGTCCATTTGTGTTAATAATTCTTGGAATTGTTGTGTTCTAATGTGATGTTGAATATCTGATTTTGAATAGATTCCTATTGATTGTAAATCTATATTTGGGTTTCGAGCAATAGCGCGAATGCTTTCTGGTGAAAATTTTTTGAGTGATTGCATTAATGTGGGATATGGAGTGAGAAGATAATATTTATTTTCATCAGGGTTTAGTTGTACTACATTGTGGCTGTTCTCTGATCCACATGGGACTGCGGTATCCCAGAAATAGGTTCTTCGTGAAAGTGTATCCACGAAATGTACTTTATTCTTATAAAAGATAGGGATTCTTTTATAACATCGTTTATCTTCAAAAACGTATAGTGGTGATACTTTTTTAGTACAAGTATAAAACCATAAGATGTTTCCTTCATAGTCTAAAAAATTTGATCTATTTCCTGATAATAAGTATCCTGCGTAGGGTATTTTTAATACTGCTAGTGCAAGTGATTGTAATATTTGTGTTCGTTCTAATTCGCATAGTTGGTGTAGTGTTTCTAATTCGGAGAGTGACATTTCTTGAAAAATGCGGCTAATTGTATAGTCTAGTTTCATATCCAAATGAATATCATAGTGGATATTACCGAAATATGTAGTATTCATTAGTGATAATTCTTGTAAGCGTGTGCTTCTGGTGTCATAAGGTTTTAGATGTCCACCAGGTTGTCCGTTGCTTTTTTCAAAATTAACTGGTATATAGGATGTTCCTTCGTTTAGAGGATGACCTGTGGCATATGGGTCGATTTTTACTTTTCCAGTGGTCATGTCGAATCCTTTTTCGTATTCAACTAATATTTCAGAGTATTGTGTTCTGTGAAGTGGATTCCTGTATTTACATGCAAGTTCTGTTTCTTGATATATTTGAAAACGTGTCAATTTATTTTCTATATTGTCTATGTTTCTAAAATCGGAACTTAGTTTGCGTGATGGATGGACTTGTTCATATGGAATTGATTGTATAAAATATTTTTCGTGAAATTTTATCATACGAGCGTGTATTTTTGCTACTTGAAATGTTGTACATGTATCTTCGGGGAACCAAACAATTGTTGCTTGTGTTCTTGTTGTAGGGTCGCAATATCCTTGATCATTTTTACAAGGTAGTCGGATTCCTTGACAGATCATTGTATTATCAGATAAATCTCGTGTGAGTTGTATTTTTTCGAGTTGTATTTTCCAATCGAAAAACATTATTTCTTGGTATCCTTTATTTTTCGTGTCTGCTTTGCAGTTTGATGGGTTATTTATACCAATGTGTGGTATCCAATGTTTATCATGTAGGTCATAGGTTAATCGTCCGTGTGCGCCGTTATACGGGTATTTTTCGTCTAGTTTTATATGTCCTTGGTGTCTTTCAAGTTGTGATTGATGTACAGAGTCTGAAAAAACTTGAAAATTAACTAATTTTCTTTGGGAATTTTTATTTTGTGTGATGTTTAGTCTAAGTAATTCATTTTTACAATCGTCGGGATTGAGATGTAAAAGACGTTCTATATTACTTTGATAGAATGATTCATGGTCAAGTCGGTTTTTGTTGCCGTTGGAGACTTGTGAACAATGTACTTTCTTTTCGGAAAATGTCGCTGTGAATTTATAACCTGTAACTGTTGTTGCTCGGGCTTTTGAATAGAGTGTTGCTATTATATCTGTGGTTTCTATAGCTTGTGGTTCTGTTTCACATTGTGATACTTGATTTATTGCATATTTGTGTAGTGTTTTTTGTTCATTTTCTTCGCAATCGTAATGTGTTACTAATAAATCTTGTGGTCCTGTACGAGGGGAAGGGTTTATGTTTTGATTTGAGGTTACTAGAAAAAGGAGTTGGAGAAAAATTAATAATTTTAGAATATACATGTGTATGATAATCCTGAGTATGGATTGTAAAATGTAATGTAACCAATTGTGTTTTTGGTGTATCTGTCGTATTTATATATTACTTCAGTAGTTATAAACGGTGGTGGTAGTGATTGAGCTGTTATGTTAGGTGGATTTAATGGGTAGGGATGTTGGGTAATGTTATTTAACTTAACTGTGATTTCAAACTTTAATTGTAAACTGTTTTGTTGGAGTATTTGAATATTGTGATCACGGATATCGTTATGAATATCTTGGCGATATTGTAATCTATTAAGTGCCCAGTTATGAAGGCGGTTACTTTCTTGATGTTGTCCAAATAATGGTGGAGGTGCTGTGAATGTATTCCAATCTAGTCTTAAAGGAATATTTATTGATGATTGTTCTCGATATCTGGCGTCGAGATTATTTGGAAAATTTAAGTTAAAGGGTGGTGGTGAAAATTGGCTTATTGATGGTGTTGATGGTAGTGATAATGTTTCTGGTAGTGATGAGGATGTTGTTGTATCCGTAGAAATATCTATGGGGTCATTGACTAAATTTGGTTCACCTTGTGTAAATGAATGTGTAGTCCAATATGGCAGTCGTGATGTTAGGTTTGGGGGGTTAAAAGGATTTTCTCGTGCTTGTTCAGATGTTGGTGTTGAACCTAAGTAGTCTGAAGGTAGACTTGAAGTGCTTCGTTGTGAAAAAAGTGTAGGAGTTTCTGGTGTGATACCAGTGGTGTTTTCTGGAGTGGTTTGTGATGGGGATTGAGGTATATCAAAATGAACTCGGGGAGTTTGAAAATTTCTATTTCGTCGAGGATGTATAATTTGTCTATTTATTTCTGTTGTGTTTTGGTTTTGACTAAGGTTTCGTATTCTACTTAGTTCTTGTGGTAGTGTTGGGTAAAGATTGTATGTTGGTTCACTTAGGGATGCTTGGCGTTGAACTGGTTCTAGTGGTTCAGATAAACGAGCGTGCCGTTCTTCAAAAGTGTATGGATTGTCTTGAAAAGAAATTCGTGTAGATGTTTGAGGATTTTGAGTAGTGGAAGGTGGTGTTGGATTATCTTGGGATGATGTCGGTGAAGACTGATTCTGTGACTGTTGGGTAGCAATTTTTGATGGATTTTTGAATTTTTACTTTAGTGGGAAGGTTTATGTTTATAATAATATTCTTCCAAAAAAATAATTAGAAAAATTGTTGCTAGGGCAAATGTGATGATTGCTTTCTTTATACATTTACATATTGTCAAAATGAGGGATGATAAAAATGTTATGAAAATTACAAACAATAAAAAAATATCAGTTCTACTGAAAATTGTTCGTATCATTTAGACAAGTTGTTAAAATCGTACCTGTGGATATATTCAAGGGTTTTGGAAAGTTGGAGGAATAGTTCGAGTATTGTGTAGAAAATTAAAAAAATGTTACAAAAAATGATTAGGATTATTAGAAAATATTCAAGTATATCAAAAAGAAATATTATAAAGGCTTCAAGTATTGAAAAAAAATGTTTAAAATTTATAAGTATTTGAGCAACTGTTTGAGAGAAGAGCATTTAAGAAATGATCTCTTGGTCGAATATTTTTTGCTGTTTGAGGCGATTTTCTAGTGTGGTCGAATTATTTATTAGTTTTTTGACAAGTGGGTTGAGTTTTGTAAAAAATTGTTGGGGGCAATTTTCATGGTGACTGGGAGGTCGTCTTTTTCTTTATTTTTGTTTGTCAAATGATCCGGGGTATGGTGAGATTTTTATACTTTAGGCTAATTAAAATCTTCATTTTGTTACTTTAGGCTAAGTTATCAAATTTGTTTTGGGGGTATTCGTGGTCTGAGTTGGGGAAATATTGTTGATCTTTGGGTTATTAGATAAGGGAGGGGTACGGTATTATGGTGATATTTATTTTAACTGTCAAGTTGGAGTGGTTTGCTTATTTTTGACCTGGAGGTTGTAAAGTTATAGTTAGAGATGTGCCTGGAGTTCTAGATTATTCGTCTAATTGATCTTAGTTTGAGTTAGAGAAAGTGGCGGATTCGATGAATCCTATTGGTCTATTTTGAACTAGAATTATTGCGTACTTGTGAGCATGTTATTTTGAAAAATTGAAATGAAAAATGTTACGGAGGTTTCAAGATTGTGAAGTATAAAATCTTAAAATTACTTTTTAAATTCTACTTTTTTTAATATTTTAGATTGGGGGATGAACATTTTGTAGTTTTTACGTGGTTGATTTCGGAGTCTTGTTGTTTTTCTATGTTCAGATTTGTCTATTTCTTCTTGGGGTATTATTTGTTCGGTCATTTTTCTATTTTTTCTTTGTTTTGGATATTCTTTATGGTTTTGTGTATTGATTTTGGTTGCGGTTGGTTTTGTGTTTTGATTTTCGGTGGGGTTATCATTTTGTTCTGTGTTTTTCAGATGTGGTTCATTTTGAATGATTTTTAATCCTGTGAAAGAATATAATTGAGTTAATTCGCGGAGTGCGTATTCTTTTGGGTAATAAGGTAATAGGTTGTTTCGATGTTGAACGATTTCTTTTTTGTTTGAGTCGATAATTTTATATGTGACATCAGTGGGTTTTGCAATTATTTGGTAGGGTCCTTTTCGGAGGGGTTGTAATTTTTTAGAAATTCCTTTTTGAGTATGAAAATTAGGTATTAAAACAAATGTTCCAATTTTTAAATCGGAAGCTGGTGTAAAGCGTGAATTGATTTGTTCATTTATGTTTTGTCTTTGTAATAACTTTTTCGTTATTTTTTGATAAATTTCATTGTGTTTCTTATCTCTATTTAAAATCCATTCGGTGTGTGTACCGGAGGCTAATTTAAGAATTTGTGGGTGATGAAAATGATCTTCATCGTGTGTATGTAAAGGTAGGTTATAACAAATTGAGTCTTTATTTGGTTGACAATAACCTTGTGCGTTTTTATGTGAATTTGCTGTAAACATTATTGGTTTGCGTGGCTTTTGGTTAAAAACCATTTCGTATGGTGACATTCCTAAAGTTGTCGTAATTTGTGAATTATATGCTAAGGGAAATAATTTTACATCTGCTGACCATTCGGTATATTTTGTATCATTTCCGTTGATGATACATCTAAGATATTCTTGTAGTGAACGGTTCATACCTTCGACTAAGCCGTTTGTCCAAGGTGCATGAGATGTACGTGGTTTGTGTTTAATGTTGTATAAATGACATAGTGTTATTATTTCATTATTTATGAATTCTGTACCATTGTCTGTAACTAAAATTTCTGGTAGTCCGAATTTTGCTATCCAGTGTTCATAGAGTGTTGTGTAAGCGTAATAAGCGTTACAATGTGGTACTGGGTTAAGTGCTACATAATGTGTAAATGCGTCAACAATTACCATAATGTAGGAGTTTCCTTCTGATGAGGGTGAAATTGGTCCTTTAGTATCAAATGAGATACGGTGATTAAAGTACAAACTTTGTCCTTTAAAATCTTGTTTTTGTGCTATTTGTTTTTGATTTGGGTAAGGTTTATTCAGTTGACATACTATACAATCATTGCATAGTACTTTTATCCAAATTGGTGCATTTGGGAAGTAAAAATTTTGTATAAAATTTGAATATGTTTTTTCTGATCCAGAGTGTCCTTTAATATTTTGTGTATGTGAAATATTAAAAGCTATAAGAATCATACTTATAGGGAGACATGGAACTGTAGATTCATTCATGTTATACTCTAAAAGGTCTGTGTTTTCGTTAATTGTTGTGTTGTTAAATTTGCGAAAGTATCGGAGGAGTGTTTTGTTTCCTAGAATGGTTGAATCTGCTTTGATAGGTTTAGTTTTATATTTGTGCCATGATTTCAGTTGTCTAATTATCGGGTCAAGATTTTGATATTGTTTCAGTGTTGAAATTGTAATCGTATCTGTTGGGGGGAGAAAAATGTTTTCAATTTCGAATTTAGATAAGGGTATTGTATCAAGTGGGTCGTGAAGGTCAAAAACTTGATTTATTGTGTATTTTGAATCATTTGTTTGTGGTCCTGATAAATTTATTTTATCAGTTAAATCTTCTTTTTCAATTAGTGGAAAATGGTCTTTTTTAGGCGGGTGTTGTTTTGTTCGTTTTTGTTGGGTGTTATTTTTTATCCATTGAGAATATGGGATTGGTTTGAAAGTTGATGTTCCAAGTAAATCAACTTCATAATGATTATTTTGACAATCTAAATAAAGTGGGAAATGTTGTAAATTATTTATTTGTGATTGTTCAATATCAGTTTTAACTGCATATTTGCATTCTAATCGGGGTGATGTTTCGTTTTCTGCAAGGTAGAATTTTATGTTTTTGGGTATTTCAACTGTTGTTTTTCGTGTAAGTAATTCAGGTGGTGTATTTCGACTTAAGGTGTCTGGTAATGCAAGATTTTTTCCTGCAGTCCAAACAATATGTAACTTTGGAAATTTCATTAGAATTAGTTGAAATCTGTAAACTCGGTGGTTTGGGTTAGATTTCTGTGTGAAAAGAAAAATGATTGGTTTGTGGTCTGTGAATAAAACTGTTGGATGTTTTGATCCAAGTATCAGAAATTCATATTCTGTCAGTGTATATATTATGGCTGTACATTCTCTCATTAGAGTTGAGAGTCGTAGCTCTGCTTGAGTGAATAATCGGGAATTTGCTGATATCAGGTTCATTTTATTTGTACCATTATGTGATTGTAATAGTGCTGCGCCGATGCCAAAGTTCGAAGCATCGCACATTGCATAAAATGGTTGATCAGGGTCTGGAATTGTGTTTGAAATTTGTTCAGTTAAAAGTTTCTTTATTTCTTCGAATCGTGCTTGATGTTCTGTATTCCATTCAAAATTATTTTGTTGTCTAAGGATGTTGTAAAATGGTCGTAGATATAATTGCATTTTATAAACATATTTACTTAAAAAGTTTAACATTCCAAGGAATTCTTGGATTTTCTTTTTATTTGTTGGTGGTTGAAGTTTTTGAATAGCGTCAATGCGTGATTTCAGTGGAGTGATTGTTTTTCTTTCTATGTTATGTCCTAAGAATTTAACTCTTGTCAAAAAGAAGTGTGATTTATCGGGGGCGGCCTTCAGATTTTCGTTCTGAAGTATTTGGTGGTATTTTTCTAAAACTTTGAACATTTCGTCTTTTGTTTGTGATTGCATAAAAACATCGTCTAGATAGGTGATTGCGTTTTTCTTGAGTATCAGTGGTCTAAAAATTTTGCTCATAAAAGCTGAAAATGCTGCTGGTCCTATGGATATTCCATAGAATAAGCGGTTAAATTCATATTGTTGGTTTCCGATAACAAATTGTGTTAAACGTCGTGATTGTTCATCTAGTGGCATTTGATTGTATGCACTATTCATATCGGCGGTTGTAAAGTATTTGCCGTTTATTTTTGTTAAAATAACTTGTATTGGTTCAATGGGCCAATTACATTTTGATTCATCTATGAGTGAATTGAGGTATCTAGCATCGAGAACGATTTTTAATGATTCTCCTTTAGCTAGAATGATAACGGGGTTGATGAATGTGTTGCCTTTTGGTTGTTCTTCTTTATTAACTGGTGATATAATATTGTACTGTTCTAAAATATCGAGTAATCTGTTTACTTTATCATGTAAGTGAATTGGTACTTTACTTGCTCTCTGTTTTTTGAAAACTGCGTCTGGTTTTAATGGGAGATGTAGTGATGAACTGATTTTGCCAACATCGAATTTTGATGTTGCATAGACTGATGAATATTTAATTAGCTGTTTGGCTAACTTTTCGAATTCGTCTTGTGTTATTTGTGAATGTTGGAAATTAAACATTGTTAAAAATTTCTGTTGGTCCTCTGTGTAGTTACTTATGTTGAATGTAGGTTTGAAATATGGAGTTTTTGTGAAATAATCCGTATTTCTGTTTTCGTTACTTATTATATTATTTATAGATAATTCTTCATTAAGAATTGTAGATTGGCAAATATCTAGTAATTGGAGTATATTATTTACGCGATAGGCTTTTTCGTGTATTGGTGATATTGTAGCGTTGGTTTCACAATATCCTAAAAGTCCTAAAGGTAATGTTACTTGGTAGGGTGTGTTGTTATAGACATGTAAGGAAATAATATCTGAATTCGAATTTTTCAAATATTTTATTGATGAGATTGTGATTTTGAAAAATTTATGAATAGGTTTGAATTCAAAATCTGACATATAAAATTTTTGTTTGTTTTGTTCTTTATCATATTGGTGAACTTGTTTGATTGAAAAATTATATATGTTTCCTGATAGTGGTTTCAGGTGTTTTCTTTGTTGGTTATATATTGGATAAAATTTTGAAAAGAATGGTGGTTGTTTGTTTAATCTTTGAAAAAATGTTAGGGATGTTTCTTTTGTTTTTGTATATTTATCTTTGATTAATATTTTACTATTTAGGATATTAATTGTTGGTATATACTTCGAAATAAATGGTATTCCAATGATATTATATTTAATATCAGTGATATGGAATATTTGTTTAAATGGCTTGTTTAGAATTTTACTTTGCTCCATTGTTCTGGTAGGGAGGAGAAATAATTGGATTTTTCCGTAGTTTATCAATGTTGATCCTTGTGCTGTTGCTAGTTTGCTGGAGGTTTCAAGAGGTGTTAGCTTTGGGTGTAAGGATTTTATTTCATTCCATGTGGGGATGTTTATTATGTTTGATTCTGCTCCTGAATCAATTAAAAAATCTATTTCAAGGTCTGGTGGTTGAAATTCTTTATTTCTTGGGCTTTCTAAGAGAAATGGTATTGTCCAGATTTTTTCTTTGGGTTGTTCTTTTTGTATATTTTGGTAGATGTGGTTTGTATTCAAGCATTTTGTTTTGACATTTTGATTGGGTTGTTCTGTAGTATTTTTTGCATTTGTTTCTTGCGTTGTTGGTGTGGAATTTATGGGTGTAGTGTAATAATCTTGAAGAAATTCTGATTGATTTTCATATATATGTGATGGAAAGGGTTGTTCATATATGACAGATTCATAGTCATTTTCGACTTTTATCATATTGATAGCAAGAGTGTTTTCAGTATCACTTTCTGAATCTGATGATGTACAGTTTATTTGATTGAGTTGTAACGTATCAGTTACTGTGTCATCAATACCTGGGGGGTCTGATGTTGTTTCTGGGTTAGCTTGTACTTGATTGATTTGTCTTTGATGTTTAGGTGTACTGCTTCTATGACGATTATTAGAGTTATTATAGTGATTATTATTCCGGTGTGGTGATTGGGAATAATTTCTATAACGATTATTATAACTTGGGTGTCGATTTTGTGAATTATTTCGCGATCTGTTTTGGTAATTATTGTTTGGTCTGTTATAGTTCGATCTATTATATGAGTTATTCCTTGATCGATTGTTCGGGTAATTCTGGTTTCGGTTGTTTGAATAACTTCTATTTCTATTATAGGAGTAGTTTCTATTCCTATTGTATGATGAATTTCGTGATTGGTTGTTTGGATAGTAGTTATTTCTTGATTGGGAATTAGATCTAGAAACAAATCGTTGTGTATTTGAATTTGATCTGGAGTAGTTATTTCTACTATTTGGTCTATTGTAGTGAATTTGTGATGAGTTTTGTGTATTTCTTCGTTCTGGTGATCTTCCTCTATAACTTGAGTTATATGGGGATTGATTTCTTGTATAACTTGTATTGTTCGGAAGTGGCTTTCCTGAACTGTTGTTGCTGTATACATTTTTGTTTGGTAGATTTTGATCTTTTTTCATGTATTGATAGAATGATTTATTTGGTTCTTTGTATTTTTGAGGTTTATTTTGACTATCTTGCTGTTTTTGTCTACATTCGGAAATACTATGTCCGTATCGGCGGCAATAATTACACCATTTTTTGAAAGATGGTTTGCCTTTAAAGTTCGGGTTCTTTTCGTAAATATTGAGTATTTCAGTGATTTTTTCAACGAGGTCTGTTTCTGATTCCTGTATATTATTAATATTAGTGGGAGTCGTTTCAATTCTGTTAACGTATTGTAATTTCAGATTTTCCGTTTCTTCTAGTTTCATCGTGATTTCTGCTTGTTCTAATTTGTCTACTAGTTTTCGAAAATCTAAATCGGGTTCTCGAATTGAAGAAGGATGGGATGCTCTCTTTTTTATTGCTATTTTCCTTAATTGTGGTGTTAAGGTCATCATTAGGATTTCTGTCATCTTTGTGTTTTTATAGTCATGTGTATTTAGTGAGTATGCTTTTCGAACTAGTGTTTCGATTCGTACTGCTATTTGCTTGATGGTTTCGTTTGGTAATCTGCGAATTTCATTACATAAAACTCTTTGTTGTTGTTTGTTTCTTTCGGAGTCAAACATTTTTGAAAATTCTTGTGTAAATCTTTTCCAGTTTGATTTTATTTCTAGAGGTAGTACTGAAAACCATTTTTGGGCTGCGCCATCTAAGGTTGTTTGTATCAACGCTGTGCGTCGATGTATCCAGTTTTGATGTAGTGGCGTATTAATTGGTTCAGGTCCAATATTTAAAATCAGGTTTGCTGTTACTGCATTTAAATAATCTTCTACAGAGTATTCAGGGTCTGTTCCTGTGAAAACCATTAAAGGTTTGTTTGATGTTATTGATGATCCACCCATAAGGTATGGATTCATTGTCATTTGTAATGATTCTGCTGCATTTGGCATTTGAGAAAAATTTGAAAGTTGGTTTCTTGTTATTTCATGTTGTTGGAGATAATATGGGAGTGGTATTTCATTTTGCATTTGTGATGCTTGATACGAGTGTGCAGTCATTGGATTTTGTTGTTGAATTGGTTGAAAAGATTGTGTATTAATTGGATTTTGTTGTTGAATTGGTTGTTGATGTTGTGCATCTATTGATTGTGGAGAAAAATTTCTATGATTTGTACGTGTTCTCTGTATTCCTTGTCTACGATATTCTTGAGTATTTGGTGCAAATATATCTGGTTGTAAGAAATCGTCATCTGAGGATAAATAATCCATTTGATAAGATGTTTGTTTTTTATTTTTATTTTGTTGAAAAAATGGGTAATTTTCACTGCGATCCTGTGGAGGATTTGTTTGGAAATTTATTGAATTAGGTTGGGTCATTGGGTTATCCCAATTTCGAGATTTTGTATATTGATTAAAATTCCTTTGTGGTTGATAATTTGTTTTTGACGGATGTGTATAATTGTAATTATGGTCTGCAAAGTTGTTTCTAGTGAATGTTTTGCGTGTTTTTGATGGTATTGTCATGGGTCTGTATGTTTGGTAATCCATATGTGAGTATTTTGGAGCAACCGAAGGTTTAACGGTTGATTGTAAGGTTACCTGTGTTTGTGAAGGATTTGTATTTCTTGGTGTTGTTAAATTTGGGCGTATTGGTGAAATACTTTGTTGTGTAGTTGTTGTGTGTACAATTTCTTCATTTATGAAGTGTGATGGTGTCTGGATATCTTGTTGAGTAAGATTCCTAGTTCCATTGAGGTTTTCGTTGTGTATGACTGTCGAGTTTAAACTATTATTTTGTGTATCGGGTAAAAATGTATTATAGTTTAATGGTGTCGCATCAATTGTTAATGGTATTACTCTTACATAATCTCTTATGTAAGATATTGTACCTATTGCTTGACTTGAGATTGATTGTGGAAAGCTTATAAATGCGGGATGAGACCATTCGGGGTCCCAAACATAATCTGATTGTTCTGTGATAGCGGTATCATCGTTCGAATTTTGGGGTCTAAAATTTTTTCTTGCTTGTGCAATTAAATCAATATTGTGTGTGAAATAATCTATTATGAACCATGCCAAAATTTTTTGTAAATCGTGTTTGGTATGTTGTGAAACGTCGTCTTTCGTGAAATTTTCTTTAATGATGTTTAAATAACTAGAGAGTAGTGTGATTTCATGTCGTACTCTTAAATGTTTAGATGTTTCTGTCGGTGAGACATTTGTTATTGGGATTTCGTTTTCTAATATCGAAATATAACTATATATTATTGCGAAAACTTCATTGGTGAAAATGGAGTTTGCTCTTTGTGAGTTTTGGTATTGGATGCTTTTTATATATTCTGAAAAAACTTTTGAAAATTCTAAATCAAGATCGTCTGTTTGTATAGTATATGTTCTATTATTATGGTTTGGTGAGGTGAATTCTATGGAGTAGATTCCATACTGTTGTGTTATGTTGCATATATCTTTTAGATAGTGATCTATGATTTGTCTTTTGATTTTTACATCGGGGAACTCTGTTTTACATGGACTGATTCCGGGTTCAAATAAATTTACGAGTAAATTTTGACAAAATATGTGTTGTCCTCTATCAGTATCTGCATCTACTATAAAAGGAAAGATTTCATCATCATCTGGAGTTTCGTCACCTGGAGTGTGCGTTGAGCTCATTTTTTTGTTCGATGACTGTTAATATGTAATTATTAATGTGTCGAATTGGTTGATTCCAATTGTATAGATGTACTGGTTTGTGTTTGTACTGCTTTTTTATTCTTCTTTTTCCTCTTTGTGATGAATTTGAAGTTGTTTCTGAGTCAGAATAATATAATTGATCGTGAAGTGGGTAATTTTTATCTATTGATTCTTTTAGTTTGTAAAGTTCGTCTAAACTGTTGGTTTCTGATTCTGAAAATGCGTTTCGGTTTTTTGAAAATCTTTTTCGTGTTATTTGTCTTTGTTTAGTTATTATTTTCCTCTTTAGTGTTTGTCGTTTTGTGCGAATGTATCCAATTGTTTGTGTATGAGGTGTGATTACAAGGTCGTATTTTTTGTTATCTATTTCACAATTGTGTAAAATGATTGTTTGTTTATTTCCTAGGTTTTTAAATGACATAAGGTTTAGGATGACGGATGCAAAAGGTTGTTAAATGATTTCTATTTTCCTAAACTGTTAGTTCTTACGATTTTTTGGTTAGCTTAACCTGGGTCTATTTGTTCAGGGTTGGAGAGAAAAGTATATCGATTCCGAAGAATGATTTTTACTTTCTCGTGACTAGTATAAGCTAAGGTGTTAACTTACTTAATCTTACTTAGGGTAGTGATTGTGTTCAAGGGTTGGAGAATAGTAAATCGATCCACAAGGTTCAGGTATAATTAGAACGCGAGTAGTTCGTTAGATACTATTTTAAACTTACTAAGTCTAAGATTTATCCTGGGTCTGGTAAGAGGGGGGGTCAAGTGAAGGATGAATAACCGAAGTTCTTCACTGTTTATCCTAATTTGAATGATTAGTTTTGTTTAAAAATTTCTATTAGTCTTGGGTCTTTAGAAAAGGTTGGGTAGTGAATCGACGTTTGAGGTCGTTAGACACTAATTAAGTGGGTGGGGGAGAACAAAGTTGTTCTGTTTGATCCAAGGATAAGCCTTGATGATCAAATTTAAAATTTAATTAAGTAGAAAATGATTTAAGATCCAAGGATAAGCCTTGATGATCTGGTTTTAAAATTAAGTGAATTTAAGTTTTAATAAAATTTTAAATGTGTGTAAAGGAAAGATTTAGTGTTTTGATGATATTAGTGGGTTTATGATTGCTGTTATGTTTTAGATGATGAAGCTGGAACAACAGGATGATTTATGATTACTAACCATTTATTGTCATGCTACTAATTTTTATTTTTATTTTCCAATAAATACTTTTCAAACATGTTTTGTATAATACTGCAGAGTTTTAAGAAAACGATCTTAGATCTTTTTATCAATCGTTATTGTATAATATTAATTTTGTTTAGCGCCTTAAATGATTTTGAAGAGTAACTTCAAGGTTTTATGTTTGCAAATGGAAATCTAAATTCATTGCAAGTAGTATTCGAAATATAAAAGTTTGTTCTGGCTTTTGCCGAACTATCATATAACTATACGGCAAGTTTCTACTTTGTCGTATGTCGTCTTTGGTTCGAGGTCTTCTTCCAATTCCGGGTAGTTCTATTATGGTTCGGAATATTGGCTCTGATCTATTGAGTCGGAGAGACATTTCAATTAAATTATTGTCGTATAACATTTTGTAAATGTTTTTGTCTAATTTCTAATCTATTTTTGGTTAATTCTAATCTAGTAAGGTCTTGTTCGAGACTTATGGTCGCACCAGATGAGTTAGGACCGAAGTGTAACTCATAGAGTAATTTCGGATAGGGTACACCGTCTGCTCGTCACGCTATCTTATTTTCGGCCGGATAGATTCGTGCAACTTCTTAGTCTAATACCGATCCTAATCTTACTCTTATACTATCTAGTCTCAGGTTGTTTAACTAGTCTCTGCTAGGCTCAATAGATCTAGGGTATACTGGTTTATTGCGGCTGCTGAAGTGCTCGGGAGAGTCCAACTAATTTCTAAGTTAAATTCAAATCTCTCTGGTGCTGAAATTACAAGTAACTTCAGCACTTACAAATAAGTGGGTTGTTAGTTAGATGGATCATGATTGGTTAATATTAAATACTTTACATTGGTAAAACATTTAATTTATCCAATCATAAAATATAGTTTAGATCAGGTTCCAATTTGAAAAAAAATACGTTTTCAATATAAAAATTCAAATGGTTAAAACTGACAAATTCAATGCCAAAACATAGCCTGCAGAACGTTAGAAAAAAGTCAATGAAGGCGAGAAAAAAAAACGAACTAACTTTTTTGAAAAATCAGAAACTTTAAATTCAAATCATGAATAACAATCTTTTGATAACAATAATTAAATTTGAGAACACTGGATCTCCAGGATGAGCTATTTAAAGTACAAAGTGATATAATTCGCTAATAGAAAAATATTAAATGCACCAAATAGCATGCTTCAGCTCAATTTGGAGCACTTTCTTTGACGGAAGAAATTTCCACCTCCGCCTCCGCCTACGCGCTTTAGTTGTTTCAAACTGGCCAAACTGGCATCTTTAAAACCCCATAACCTTACAAAAAATGGACACAACTTTTTAGCCTAGGACAACACCTTTTGAATAGTTGCGAAAAAAAACCGTCAATAGA